>NC_057806.1:295782493-295846154 GCF_018294505.1 Triticum aestivum
GCTGCGGCAAAGTGGGCGCGGGCGCGGGGACGCGTGGCGGCGTCTGAGTGGTTGGAGGCGGCGGTGCGGCTGATGTGGCGGCTCTCCATTGGCCAGAATGAGGTGGCTGCGGTAGCGGACATTGTCCGGCTCGGCGCGGACGTGTCCGGCGGCGCGAGGATGAAGAAGACTAGGGTTAGACTGCGCGAAAAATTTCGGAGGGGAGCACATATTTATAGGTAGAGGGACCTAGGAGAGTCCAAATGAGGTGCGGTTTTAGGCCACGCGATCGTGATCGAACGACCGAGATGATGGAGATGTCTTAGGTGGGTTTTGGGCCAAATTGGAGGGGTGTTGGGCTGCATCACACACGAGGCCTTTTCGGTCCCTCGGTTAACCGTTGGAGTATCAAACGAAGTCCAAATGGTACGAAACTTGACAGGCGATCTACCGGTAGTAAACCAAGGCCGCTTGGCAAGTCTCGGTCCAATCAGGAAATGTTTAATCCCCACACACGAAAGAAAGGTAGAAATGATCACGGGAGGAGATAGGAGCGCCGGAATGCAAAATGGACAACGGGGAAAATGCTCGGATGCATGAGACAAACATGTATGCAAATGAAATGCACATGATGACATGATATGCAATGCATGACACGCAAGCAATGACAAGGCAACAACAGCGAATAACTAGAGGACACCTGGCACATCGGTCTCGGGGCATTACACAGAGGAAAGGTGGTGCAAAAGGAACAAACGTGTATGTGCTGATTCCACCCAAACCTTTCCAACGCGGACCCCCTTCTTGATAGTACGGCTTTCCTACGACTCAAATCCACCGAAAAGAAACATAGAGAAACAACATCTTCAATAATCTTCGAGGGGCACCAAATAATCTTGTGCTTAGACATGATATATCTAAAATGCTCAATGCACACGATTAGTCCGCAAAAGCATTGTCATCAATCACCGAAACTACTAAGGGATAAATATGCCCTTACAGGAGGACATATCCCCAATAGTTTCTGGGTCATGTGGGAAGGACCCCCTATCGCCGTCACTCACTAGGCGACGGTTCCAAATGCCGTTGCGGAAAGGGGTTAAAAACCGTTTGTATAGCACCGACGCGTACCAGTGTACTTGATCGGTTGGATCGCGAAGACGTTCAACTACATCAACCGCGTTAACCTAACGCTTTCTCTTTCGGTCTACGAGGGTACATGGACACACTCTCCCCTCTCATTGCTATGCATATCCTAGATAGATCTTGCGTGATCGTAGGAATTTTTCGAAATTGCATGCTATGTTCCCCAACAAGAACATGCATCAACCCCTATGCATAGATTACCCCAATGTCACCTCGGGAATCCACGAGTTGAGTGCCAAAACATATATCAAGTGAATCAATATGATACCCCATTGTCACCACGGGTATTATAACAAGACATACATCAAGTGCTCTCAAATCCATAAAAGTATTCAATCCGATAAAACAAAATCTCACTGAGAAACTCAATTCACAACAAGATAGAGAGAGGAAAACACCATATGATCCAACTATATTAACAAAGCCCACGATACATCAAGATCGTGAAATCTCAAGAACACAAGAGAGAGAGAGAGAGATTAAACACACAGCTACTGGTACAAACCCTCAGCCCCGAGGGTGGACTACTCCCTACTCATCATGGTGGCCGCTGGGATGATGAAGACGGCTGATACGTCTCCAACGTATCTATAATTTTTGATTGTTCCATGTCGTTATATTATCAATCTTGGATGTTTTATAATCATTTTATAGTCATTTTATATCATTTTTGGTACTAACCTATTGACATAGTGCCAGGTGCCAGTTCCTGTTTTTCCGTGTTTTTACATCACAGAAAATAAATATCAGACGGAATCCAAATGCCATGAGACTTTACGGAGAATTTTTATGGGCCAAAAGGAACACAACGGGCCCTGGCTGCACCTAGGGGGTGCCCCGAGGGGGGCACAAGCCACCAGGGGGCGCCTGGGCGCGCCCTGGTGGATTGTGCCCACCTCGGGTGCCCCCCGGACCGCCTCTTTGCTCTATAAATACCCCAAAAATCCCAGAACCCTAGGGGAGTCGACAAAATATTCATCCAGCCGCCGCAGAGTCAAGAACCACCAGATCAAATCTAGACACCATCTCGGATGGGGTTCACCACCTCCATTGGTGCCTCTCTGATGATGCGTGAGTAGTTCTTTGTAGACCTTCGGGTCCATAGTTAGTAGCTAGATGGCTCCATCTCTCTCTCTTGATTCTCAATACAATGGTCTCTTGGAGATCCATATGATGTAACTCTTTTGCGGTGTGTTTGTTGGGATCCGATGAACTTTGAGTTTATGATCAAATCTATCTTTTTATATCCATGAAAGTTATTTGAGTTTCTTTGATCTCTTATATGCATGATTGCTTATAGCCTCATATTTCTTCTCCCATATTTGGGTTTTGTTTGGCCAACTTGATCTATTTATCTTGCAATGGGAAGAGGTGCTTTGTAGTGGGTTCGATCTTACGGTGCTTGCTCCCAGTGACAGAAAGGGAAACGACACGTATGTATTGTTGCTACTAAGGATAAAATGATGGGGTATATCTCTACATAGATAGATCTTGTCTACATCATGTCATCGTTCTTATTGCATTACTCCGGTTCTCCATGAACTTAATACACTAGACGCATGCTGGATAGCGGTCGATGTGTGGAGTAATAGTAGTAGATGCATGCAGGAGTCGGGCTACTAATCTTGGATGTGATGCCTATATAATGATCATTGCCTGGATATCATCATAATTACTTGAGGTTCTAACAATTGCCCAATAGTAATTTGTTTACCCGTCGTTTGCTATTTTTCTCGAGAGAAACCACTAGTGAAACCTACGCCCCCCGGGTCTTCTTTCTCATATATTTTCCTTTGCGATCTACTTTTCTCTTGCGTTTATTTCAGATCTATTAAACCAAAAACCCAAAAATACCTTTGAGGGAGTCCTGGATTAGGGGGTGTCCAGATAGCCGGACTATACCTTCAGCCGGACTCCTGGACTATGAAGATACAAGATTGAAGACTTTGTCCCGTGTCCGGAAGGGACTTTCCTTGGCGTGGAAGGCAAGCTTGGCGATACGGATATGTAGATCTCCTACCATTGTAACCGACTCTGTGTAACCCTAGCCCTCTCCGGTGTCTATATAAACCGGAGGGTTTTAGTCCGTAGGACGGACAACAATCATACCATAGGCTAGCTTCTAGGGTTTAGCCTCCTTGATCTCGGGGTAGATCTACTCTTGTACTACCCATATCATCAATATTAATCAAGCAGGACGTAGGGTTTTACCTCCATCAAGAGGGCCCGAACCTGGGTAAAACATCGTGTCCCATGCCTCCTGTTACCATCCGCCTAGACGCACAGTTCGGGACCCCCTACCCGAGATCCGCCGGTTTTGACACCGACATTGGTGCTTTCATTGAGAGTTCCTCTGTGTCGTCACTTTTAGGCCCGATAGCTCCTCCGATCATCAACGATGATGCGATCCAAGGTGAGACTTTTCTCCCCGGATAGATCTTCGTATTTGGCGGCTTTGCACTGCGGGCCAATTCGCTTGGCCATCTGGAGCAGATCGAAAGCTACGCCCCTGGCCGTCAGGTCAGATTTGGAAGTTTAGACTACACAGCGGACCTCCACGGAGACTTGATCTTCGACGGATTCGAGCCGCAGCCGAGTGCGCCGCACTGTCATGATGGGAATGATCTAGCTTTGCCGCCGAACAGTGCCCTGGAGGCCGCACCCGCATCAGCTCCGACCCTTAATTCAGAGCCAACTGCGCCAATCGAGGATGGGTGGTTGGACACCACCTCGGGGGCTGCAATCTCTACTGCGATCGAGCCGAACACCAGCCCTATTCTCTGCGAAGCCCGTGACTCCAAGGAGTCGGACTCCTCTCCAGACTCCGAGCCCTCCGCGCCCCTACCGACCGAACCCGATTGGGCGCCAATCATGGAGTTCACCGCCGCGGACATCTTTCAGCACTCACCCTTCGGCGATATTCTGAATTCACTAAAGTCTCTCTCTTTATTAGGAGATCCTTGGCCGGACTATGGTCAACAAGGTTGGGATGCGGATGATGAAGAAATTCAAAGCCCACCCACCACCCACTTTGTAGCCACTTTCGATAATTTAAACGACGTGCTCGACTTCGACTCCGAAGACATCAACGATATGGACGACGATGTAGGAGATGAACATGAACCAACGCCTATAAGGCACTGGACAGCCACCTCATCTCATGATGTATACATGGTGGACATACCCAAAGGAAGCGACGACGAGGAACACAGGGATGCAACGAGGGATCGTTCACTCGAAAAGCAATCAAAGCGGCGACGTAAGCGCCGCTCCAAGCCTCGCCTCGACAGAGACAGCAGCCATACAGACCCAGCCATAGAGCAGGACGAGCTGGCGGACGACGAACATGCCTTCGAGCAACTGTCCGAACAGGGCAACTTGGATAAACAAACCGAACACCCCGTCCCTAGCGAAAACAACAGTCGGGACGACCTCAAGCCGGATAGGCTCATGGAGCAGAAGAACCTCCATGAAGGGCTCGTCGCTACTGCGTGTAGCCTGAAAAAGCAGAAGCGGAAGCTCAAAACTGCGGAAGATGCACTCGGAATCAGATGGAGCAAAGTACGCAACACCGCACACAAATATGGTGGCAGTCGCCGCACAAAAAGCTATCCAAAGCGAAAGCTACTGCCTGAATTTGACGAGGAGGCCTTAGAGCCCCCGCAGTCAAAAAATAGGAAACCCACCCGGTCAGATAGACGACTGCATGGCCAGCATGGAGCGGCAAGCGGCGACGCACATAAGCCGGCACGCGATCCACCAAAGGATCTGCATCAAAAAGATGGCCCAGCCAGATATATCTACGGGCCAAGAAAGCAAGCTCTAGTAAGCAATGCAACACAACAAATATCCGAACATCACGGCACACCCAAATACAGGGGTGCCGCACACCCCCTATGTTTCACCGATGAGGTGCTGGACCATGAATTTCCAGCGGGATTCAAGCCCGTAAACATAGAGGTGTATGACAGAACAACAGACCCTGGGGTCTGGACCGAGGATTATATCCTCCACATACACATGGTCAGAGGAGATGACCTCGACGCCATAAAATACTTACCCCTCAAGCTTAAAGGGCCAGCCCGGCATTGGCTCAAAAGCCTTCCCGAAAACACCATTGGAAGTTGGGAAGAGCTTGAGGATGCTTTCCGGGCAAATTTTCAAGGGACCTATGTCCACCCTCCGGATGCAAACGATCTCAGTCACATAACTCAACAGACAGGAGAGTCAGCCCAGAAATTCTGGAACAGATTTCTTACTAAAAAGAATCAGATAGTCGACTGTCCGGACGCTGAAGCCCTAGCAGCTTTTAAGCATAACGTTCGAGACGAATGGCTCGCTAGACACCTCGGCCAAGAAAAGCCAAGAACAATGGCCGCATTAACAAGCCTCATGACCCGCTTTTGCGCAGGAAAGGACAGCTGGTTGGCAAGATGTAGCACCGGCGACCCAAGTACATCCGAAGTTAGGGATGGAAACGGAAAACCACGACGCAACAAGGACCAGTGCCGAAATAAGAGAAACAGCCCAAAGATCACGGCGGTCAACGCCGGATTCAAAAGCTCGCGGCAGAATCAGAGAAAGCCGCCCCTCAAGGATAATAGGGACGAGCTATCCAACTTAAACAAAATCCTTGACAAGATATGTCAAATACACAATACTCCTGGGAAGCCCGCGAACCATACCCACAGAGATTGTTGGGTTTTCAAGCAATCTGGCAAATTCAACGCCGAACACAAGGGGCTCGGCACACCAAGTGAGGACGACGATGAACCCCACAAGCAGAGCACCAGGAAACAAAAGGATTTCCCACAAGAAGTCAAAACAGTAAACTTACTTCACATGATGAACAGAATGGCGCCAACAGAGATACGCGCCACACGGCCTATCCCAAAGGAGTCTCGTCAATGGTTGTTAAAACAGATCACCTTTGACCATCAGGATTACTCTAGAAGTATCCGGAACGCAGGCTGGACTGCCTTGGTATTAGATCCAATAATCGGCGGACTCCACTTTACAAATGTCCTGATGGACGGCGGCAGTGGTCTAAACCTGTTATACCAGGACACAATCCGCAACATGGGGATAGACCCAACAAAAATTTGCCATAGCAAAACCTCCTTTCAAGGGGTAACGCCAGGCCCGGACGCCCGTTGCATGGGTTCTCTCCGGCTAGAAGTTATTTTCGGCTCCCCCGATAACTTCCGTCGCGAACAGCTAACTTTCCACATCGCCCCATTCTCAAGTAGATATCAAGCACTGCTGGGATGCGAAGCTTTCGCCCGCTTTAACGCAATACCGCATTATGCATCTCTTACGCTTAAGATGACCGGTCCACGAGGCATCATCTCATTAAAGGGAAAACATTGAGTGTTCCTCCCACGCGGAAGACAGTGCGGCTGCCTTGACAGCCCCACAATAAAGCGGCTTCACCAGCCAAAGCACCTAAACAGGTCGTCAAGACCACGGACACGGCTAGACGAGTCCGGCATAAACATACAATTGATAAAGGCTTAATAGCCGTATACCCCTGTACTAGGGGCTCCGCGCATATAAAACAAGAGACAATAAAGCTCAATTTTACCCATTTTGATTTATACTTCGTTTATTTAGTATAACTCATGTTCAGCACGATCTTTCCTAAACTACATTCCTCTCTTTTACAGATGAATACCGTGCTATGCCCGTCCAGGATACGGCACAACGGAGACACATGCATAGACATGCAGCAGGGACCCGTTCCAAGGATTCTTTTCAGATTAAGACCCTGCGTAAACCTTTTTTACTGTCTCTTGTTGATAAATATCCCATGGTTTCTTGGTATAACCAAGGAGGAGGCTGGCGTTTTGGCATGTGGCCACGTCAGAGTTTTGCGTGTACCTAGACACTAGGGGCTTATTACTAAGGGCGTTATCCCGCCCGCCCTCATAAAGACCGAATACCTTAGGGAGTGTTTGGCATCGCGAGTTTGGCTCTATATGCATCAGCTCCGAATCATGTCTTTGGTCAAATGTTGGGTTTGCCCGGCTCCTGTGTTTTGCCACCTTACGTTCCGCTCTATCGGCTAAGGCGGCACCAGGAGAACTACTGCGATTGTGCCTCGGTTCGGCCAGGCGAGCACCTCAGTAGAGAAAGCCGAAAACTGACTGTCATGATATAGCGTGAGACTGGTCAACCACTCGATGACTTACTGGAATCTTTAGGATTCCTCCGCATTAACAAAGGGCCGCTTCCTGGCCAGGCACATACGCACCCCGAGTTCGGGCGAGCGCAGGCGCCACCAGGGGCTATATAAGTAGCCTCATTGTCAAACTCCTATGGCTAAGTGAAAGTGATAAAGCATCATAGTCCGATTGCCTAGTTCGCTGCGCTATCACCTCCTTTGTAGGACCAAGACGTTGGATCAAGTGTGAAAATGCGCCTTCTACGAACACCCCCGCATTATGTGCGTGGGGGCTGAAGCCGACGACTGCCATCTTTCAGATTATATATACATATATGTTAAACGGCCGCACAGGAGGTATATAATACTTGCAGGCACAAGTATAAAAAGCTTCTACAATTTATCAAAATATTGTTATACAATAATATATGCTATTCGAATATAGTATCCTTCGAGCACTGCGTCTCTATTAAACGAGCGCCTTGCAGAACTTCTTGAAAATAGTGCTCGGCAGGTACTCGGCTTCCATCCGAGTCTGGGGATGCAATAGCGGTGGCCTCCATTTCCGCCCAGTATGTCTTAACACAGGCAAGAGCCATCCGCGCACCCTCTATGCACGCTGACCTCTTCATCGCATTGATATGCGGCGCCGCACCAAGGAACTGTTGCACCAAGTTGAAATAACTTTTCGGCTCCGGCCTCTCTGGCCAGAGATGACTCATGACATACTTCATGGCGAGTCCGGACAACCTATTTAGCTCGGCCCATTCGGCCAAACGATCGGCTAATGATAGTGGACGCTCCGGATTGTGGAACTGTGACCAAAAGAGCTTTTCCACTTCGCGATCTTCTTGATCTCAGAAGTGTTCGGCCGCATCTGCGGCACTCGCTGCCAAATCCAGATAGGTGTCCGCCGTACTCCACATCCGGTCTAACAGAGCATGTTTAGGATCACAGAACTTCCTCCGCAGCATAAAGGGCTTTCCAGCCGTGATCTCTCCGGCCTGACTCAGCTCCTCCTTCATAGCTCTCATCGCAGAGCGAGCATCCTTGGCATCGGCAACGGCCTTCTCCAGGTTTGTCTGTTCCGCTCGATCTTCTTTTTCAAGAAGCTTGCAACGGTCAGCAGCGTTCTTCAGCTTCACGGCCATCTCGGCCATTTCATTCTTGCTTCGGCAGTGAGCAGCCTGTTCGGCTTTCAGCTCTTCAATTGCCTTTAAGGCAGCCGCATCACTTTTCCTGGCTTGCTCCTTGGCTCGGGCAAGTTCCACCCGAAGATTCTCCATGGCAGCAGCACCATCTGCATCAAGCGCACACATTGTAAGATACTGACATAAAGCTCCTCTTACCAGGTGCCACCGAAGGAATTACATACCTTGTGCCTCGTCAAGCCGCTTGTTGACAAGCGCGATGTCGGCATCTGCCACGTCAAGTTGCCACTTTAGCTCGGCAACTTCATTAGTCCGGCTGGCCACCGGACACTTCGCCACCTACGTATGAAGACGACATATTAGACCTAGGATTATGATCCTCTACGCGCCGTCACTTTCGACAACGCACAGAGTCTCAGGGGCTACTATCTACACATGGTGCATCTTATTTATGTGCAACTGTCCATAAAGGGTACATTATTTCACGTACCTCAAAACCTGTCAGTAAACCCCTGACGGCCTCATGCAATCCGCTCTCCACGGATGAAATCCTCTCAATCACCATACCCATCAATGCACGGTGCTCCTTTGAGATAGATGCTCACCCTAGCAGATGCTTCAGCTCCTCTGACCGCGCACCAGACGGTGCCGGACTCGTCCGATGGCCCTTTTCGAAGGCCGGACGCGGAGGGCTCTGGGGGGCCATATGACTACCTTCTGGCCCTGCCGGATTCGGAGAAACCCTCCGCGACGATACCTCAGGGTCGCCCGCCTCGCATGGCAGTATGGCAGGGGGAGGCGTTCCGCTCTCCATCATCTCCGGAAGAAGATCCCCCGAAGACGAGCTCTACTGAGAAGGGCTAAGGTCCGAGCTACAAGGTAAATTTTAGATTACTTTTCTCACATATAAAGCAAGGATTTCTCTCATTTCTTAAAAAGAAAACTCCTCTCTACTTACGGCTCGGTGGAGGGCTGATCCCCTTGAGGGCATAATTCGGCCGAAGTATCCCCCAGCACAGGACCCTCTGGCGAAGATTTCTTCCCCCGCTTTGAGGCCATGGTCTCCGGGTCTTCAGAGGCGGTCCTCTTCTTCCCCTGAGGAGAGGAATTTTCGATTCCTCCCTTCCAAAGAGCCTCCTTCAAGGAGGCCGCAGCTTCCTTGTCCCCTCCCTCGCTTTCCTTTGAAGGCACAACCTCCAACATCCTGACTAGCACGGGACCCGGCATGGTCTCAGGGAGGGGGGCCGGACACCTGATTAGCTTTGCTTTCGCTATCCACTCCTGTTTAAAGGACAACTCTTTTAGGGGCGATTTTATGATAAATATACAAATAGCGAGTCCGGGCACAAGGCTACTTACTTGAGTATCCGGACGATTGCAGCTCAGACCTGCGTCCTCCGTAGAATTTGGACACACTACTTGTGGTCCGTAGAACAATTTGTACATCTCCATGGGCGTCATGCCAAGAAAATGTTGGAGAACTCGTGGCCCCTCCGGTTTGAACTCCCACAGGCGGAGGGGGCGACGTTTGCAGGGCAGAACTCGGCGAATTAACATAACCTGCATCACCACGACCAGACTGATGTCTCTTTCTAGGAGATCCCAGATGCAGCCCTGCAACAGGGGCACGTCCTTTGCCGGCCCCCAGTCCAGCCCCTTATTGACCCATGACGCCAGTCGTGGCGGGGGACCCGAGCAGAAAGCAGGCAGCGCCACCCACTTGGTGCTCCTGGGAGCTGTGATATAAAACCACTCTCGTTGCCATAAGCTGGACTCCCCTGGAAAAGAGCCCTCGGGCCATGGAGCACCAGCATTGTTGCTTATAAAAGCACCTCCGCACTCCGCGTGCCGCCCCTCGATCATCTTCGGCTCTACTTTGAAGGTCTTGAGCCATAGTCCGAAGTGAGGAGTAATACGGAGGAAGGCTTCACACACGACGATGAATGAGGAAATATGGAGGATGGACTCCGGAGCTAAGTCGTGAAATTCCAGCCCATAATAAAACATGAGCCCCCTCACAAAGGGATCCGTCGGGAAGCCTAGCCCCCGAAGGAAGTGAGACATGAACACCACACTCTCACCAGGCTTGGGAGAGGGAATGACCTTCCCTTGAGCAGTCAGCCTATGCGAGATTTCGCCGGTCAAGAACCTGGCCTCTCTCAACTTCAGCACGTCCTCCTCCATGATGGAGGAGGGCATCCATCGGCCTCGAAGGTCGGAACCGGACATTGTCGAAAGTCCGAAGCACCTGAAATCTAGAGCCTTGGGTGTTGGAACTCGAGGCAAAGGGCGAAATCGTTTGAGATTGAAAGAAAGGAGTAGGGCCTTGGTCTCTTTATAAGAGGTTGAATACCAAGGGCCCTCCACGTGGACGTTTGGGACTCGCCTTTGATCGAGAAAACATACCAACGGGTGCGGTTGGGTTACCCACGCCCGTATTGATGAGAATTCCGGAATAAGGGGACACGATCTCTGCTTTAACAAGACGTGCCAAGGAAACCGCCTCGCTAAACGCACTGAGGTGGAACAGTAAAACGATTCGAATAAAGATTTGGCCGTGGTGTGATGTCACGCTACGGAATACGTCAGCAGATTAGATTTGTGTAAATATTATTCTCTCTATGGCAATATGTGGAAACTTATTTTGCAGAGCCGGACACTACCTTTGTGTTCAAAATCTTCTATGAAGTACTTGGAGGAGGAACCCGCCTTGCAATGCCGAAGACAATCTACGCGCCGGACTCGTCGTCATTGAAGCCTGGTTCAGGGGCTACTGAGGGAGTCCTAGATTAGGGGGTGTCCAGATAGTCGAACTATACCTTCAGCCGGACTCCTGGACTATGAAGATACAAGATTGAAGACTTCGTCCCGTGTCCGGAAGGGACTTTCCTTGGTGTGGAAGGCAAGCTTGGCGATACGGATATGTAGATCTCCTACCATTGTAACCGACTCTGTGTAACCCTAGCCCTCTCCGGTGTCTATATAAACCAAAGGGTTTTAGTCTGTAGGACGGACAACAATCATACCATAGGCTAGCTTCTAGGGTTTAGCCTCCTTGATCTCGTGGTAGATCTACTCTTGTACTACCCATATCATCAATATTAATCAAGCAGGACGTAGGGTTTTACCTCCATCAAGAGGGCCCGAACCTGGGTAAAACATCGTGTCCCCTGCCTCCTGTTACCATCTGCCTAGACGCACAGTTCAGGACCCCCTACCCGAGATCCGCCGGTTTTGACACCGACAACCTTGCTGCAATTTTTCTTTATGTATTTTATTTAGCGTTCGATCTATCAATTTACTACAAATTTATCTCAAGTTTGTTTGCCACTTGAGGCACCATACCCAAAAAGGGATTGACAACCCCTTTAACACGCCGGGTTGCAAGGATTTGTTATATGTGTGCAGGGGTTGTTTATGTTGTGTTGCTTGGTTCTCCTACTGGTTCGATAACCTTGGTTTCATATCTGAGGGAAATACCTACCGCTGTTGTGCTGCATCATCCCTTCCTCTTTGGGGAAATACCGATGTAGCTTCAAGCGACATCAATGGCCACCGGTGATGATTTCCCCCCTCCGGTGGAGTGCCGAAACGGGATCTAGAATGGTTTTTCATGGCTACAAAGGCTTGCGGCAGTGGAACTTCTGATCTAGGGTTACCCCAAGGGTTTTTGGAATATTTGGCAATTTATAGGACGAAGAGGCAGTGCGGGAGGTCGCCGAGGGGGCACAACCCCCTGGGCGCGCCAGGTGGGTTGTGCCCACCTCGGGCCTCCCCTCTAGTACTTTTTAGCCCATCCTAGGTCTTCTGGTCCAAAAAAATTCTCCAAAAAAATGCGATGCGTTTGTACTCCGTTTGATATTGATTTTCTATGAAGTCAAAAACAAGCAAAAAACATCAACTGGCACTGGGCACTATGTCAATAGGTTAGTCCCAAAAAATGATGTAAAGTTGCTATAAAATGATTGTAAAACATCCAAGAATGATAATATAACAGCACGGAACAAGCAAAAATTATAGATACGTTGGAGACGTATCATTATGTGACGCCCTCGATTCAATCGTACACTAATCATACACGCAAATGTGTACGATCAAGATCAAGGACTCACGGGAAGATATCACAACACAACTCTAGACACAAATTAAAATAATACAAGCTTTATATTACAAGCCATGGACCTCGAGGGCTCGAATACATAAGCTTGAAAACACAAGAGTCAGCGGAAGCAACAATATCTGAGTACAGACATGAGTTAGACAAGTTTGCCTTAAGAAGTGCTAGCACAAAAGTAACAATGATCGAAAAGGCAAGGCCTCCTGCCTGGGAGCCTCCTAACTACTCCTAGTCGGTGGCGGCCTCCACATAGTAGTAGGTACCCTCAGTGTAGTAGCAGTTGTCGTCGAAGGTGGCGTCTGGATCCTGGGCTCCACCATCTGGTTGCGACATCCAAGAAGAATGGAAAAGGGGGGGAAATGGGGAGCAAAGCAACCGTGAGTACTCATCCAAAGTACTCGCAAGCAAGGATCTACACTACATATGCATCGGTGTCAATGAAAAGGGTAGTATATGTGGACTAAACTGCAGAATGCCAGAAGAGAAGGGGAAGGCCTAGCCTATCGAAGACTAGCATCTTCTGGAAACCACCATCTTGCAGCAACAGATGGGAGTAGAGTAGCATAAAGTAAAGTAGTAGAAGTGTTATCAACCTCGGCCAGAGATCCTTTCTCGACTCCCTGCGAGAAAGTAATCCCAGAGCTATACTATCCAGTTCCAATCATAATCCAATTCTCATATCCATGTCTCATCTCAAGTATCCAGTTCTAGTTGTATCGATCGGGATACAACTCCAAGTGTCCGTTACCGTAGGACAGGCTATCGATAGATGTTTTCTTCCCTGCAGGGGTGCACCAACTTACCCACCACGCTCGATTAACTCCGGCCGGACACACTTTCCTAGGTCATGCCCGGCCTCGGCCAAACAATACGCTGCAACCCGACCTTAGCTTAATAGAGAGGTCAGCACGCCGGACTAAACCTATGCCCCCAGGGGTCATGGGCCATCTCCTCGGGAACTCCTGCACGTTGCGTGGGCAGCTGGTGAGCAGACCTAGCTACCTCCTTCAACAACGCAGGAGCTTACGCAGTCCAACCCGGCGCGCGTCGCTCAGTCGCTGACGTCTATTAAGCTTCGGCTGATGTATACGACGCAGAACGCCCATACAATGCCCGCGTGATGGTTAGTGCTATCAGGCCAGAGGCCCCTCGGACCAAATATCCAGACCGTAGTGGATTAGGAGCACGCGGTAACGAGCAGAGACTCACGATCGATGTGACCCCGTCGCCCCGTCTCGAGTACTTGCGGCAAGGGCTAAGAATGCCCGGCCACGCCTCGTAAGTATCTCGCGGGCACCTTCCAGGTCCACCCGACTCCACATCACTCGCGGGTACCCCTCAGGGTCGACCCGCCTATCCAAGTAACATCTGTAAAGTCCAAGTATCCGTGTGTGCAAACATCAAGGGGAAAACCCGAGGAATCACCCCCGGTAAATTCCACACGATGAAATCATCAACGTGAACGTAAGAGGATCCACCCTCGAGGTTCACACTTGAGGGGTTGCACGACAGAGCCGTATCGGAAGTGGTTAAGGAGGAAATCACCCTCGATGACCACGACCGATTAGCTACACTATAGAGGTCTCATCAAGAGTGATGTAAGAGGTTCCACCCTCGGCACTCGATGGTAACTCTGCAGAGTCGTACAACTAAGGGGGGATGATGTGCGGTGTCGGGGCCTGGACATCGATCACATTGATCGAGTCATCGAACATAAAGCGGGGCAACTGGGACAAGGTGGGGGTCACTGATGGATCACTAACCAACCTATACTAAGCAGTTTAGGATAAGCAGATAAGGTATGAAAGAAGGTAACAACAACAGGCTATGCATCAGAGTAGGATCATACAGAAAGCGGTAGCAGTTCTAATGCAAGCATGAGAGGGAAAGAAATGAGCGATATCGGAATGCTCAAGGGGGGTTTGCTTGCCTGGAAGCTCTGCTGAAAAGGAATGTGTGTTGTCAACGTAGTCGATCACAGGGCAGCATCGGTCTCGGGGTCTACCGGAGAGAAGAGGGGGAAGAAACAATAAATACAGAGCAAACAATGCATCACAAGGCATAACATGGCAACATGCAGAGCTAGGAGTGTTCTAACATAGTGCTGCACGAAACAGGTGAAGGGGGAAATCAACCGGGAAGGTATTCCCGGTTCCGGACCTGTGTCAGACAGATGATCGGAGGGGGAAATATTCCATGTTCAGATAGTTAGAGGCATCTGGCAGGTAAACGGACCGTGTATTCGGATTCGTCTCGTTGTTCTGAGCAACTTTCATGTATAAAGTTTTTCCATCCGAGCTACGGTTTATTTTCTAAGAATTTTCAAAGTTTTACAACATTTTCTAGATTTCTCGAATATATCTAAATTCGAATTTAAACAGTGTATTACTTTTTACACACGCGCAGCTAGCCTATTAGAATGACAGGTGGGGTCCAGTGGCTGAGTCAGCATACACAGTCAACAAGTCCACAGTCAATGTTTGACCTGGTCAAAGTGTGAATAGTGGCCATGGGGCCTACTTGTCATTGACTACTATTTTAACTAAAGGGTTATTTAGTGTGAGGGACCACCTGTCATAAACACATTAGGCTATTTAACATAAAAAGTAGCAGCCCTAAACTAATCTAATTAGTACCAACTAATCTAGATAGGGTCGGCCTCATACCCAGAATACACGCACGCACACCACACAACACACTCGGCCATGGCAGTGGCCATGGCCTGTAGTAGCAGCAACCGGCGGTAGCAGTACCTAGCAGCATCGCATAGCAGCAGCAGTTAGTGGGAGTAGCGCAGCATGACAGCAAGTAGTAGCGGTAGTAGCCAAGCAGCAACAGCAGCAAGTAGCAGGGTGAGCGCGGGAGCCGCGAGTGGCGTGGGCGCTCGGCCAGGGTGCGGCGGGTGCACGCACGCGCGAACGGACACAGCTAGGGGCGAACGAGGGCGCGGGCTGTAGCAGGCATGTGACGGCGGGCATGGGTGTACACAGGCGACAAGTGTTGGGGAACGTAGTAATTTCAAAATTTCTACGCACACGCAAGATCATGGTGATGCATAGCAACGAGAGGGGAGAGTGTTGTCCACGTACCCTCGTAGACCGAAAGGGGAAGCGTTAGCACAACGCGATTGATGTAGTTGTACGTCTTCACGGCCCGACCGATCAAGCACCGAAACTACGGCACCTCCGAGTTCTAGCACACGTTCAGCTCGATGACGATCCCCGGACTCTGATCCAGCAGAATGTCGGGGAAGAGTTCCGTCAGCACTACGGCGTGGTGGCGCTCTTGATGTTCTACTGTCGCAGGGCTTCACCTATGCACCACTACAATATTATCGAGGACTATGGTGGAGGGGGGCACCGCACACGGCTAAGAGATCAATGATCAACTGTTGTGTCTATGGGGTGCGCCCTGCCCCCGTATATAAAGGAGCAAGGGAGGGACGCGGCCGGCCTAGGAGGAGAGCGCGCCAAGGGGGGAGTCATACTCCCACCGGGAGTAGGACTCCTCCTTCCATTGTTGGAGTAGGAGAGAAGGAAAGAGGGGGAGAGGAACAAGGAAAAGTGGGCTGCACCCCTTGTCCAATTCGGACCAGAGGGGGGGCGCGCGCCTCCTTCATTTTGGCCTCTCTCCTCTATTCCCGTATGGCCCAATAAGGCCCATATACTCCCGGCGAATTCCCGTAACTCCCCGGTACTCCGAATAATACCTGAATCACTTGGAACCTTTCCGATGTCCGAATATAGTCATCCAATATATCAATCTTTACGTCTCGACTATTTTGAGACTCCTCGTCATGTCCCTGATCTCATCCGGGACTCCGAACTCCTTCGTTACATCAAAACTCATAAACTCATAATATAATTGTCATCGAAACCTTAAGCGTGCGGACCCTATGGGTTCGAGAACAATGTAGACATGACCGAGACATGTCTCTGGTCAATAATCAATAGTGGAACCTGGATGCACATATTGGCTCCTACATATTCTACGAAGATTTTTATCGGTCAGACCGCATAACAACATACGTTGTTCCGTTTGTCATCGGTATGTTACTTGCCCGAGATTCGATCGTCGGTATCTCAATACCTAGTTCAATCTCGTTACCGGCAAGTCTCTTTACTCGTTCTGTAATACATCATCATGCAACTAACTAATTAGTTGCAATGCTTGCAAGGCTTAAGTGATGTGCATTACCGAGAGGGCCCAGAGATACCTCTCCGACAATCAGAGTGACAAATCCTAATCTCGAAATACGCCAACCCAACAAGTACCTTCGGAGACACCTGTAGAGCACCTTTATAATCACCCAGTTACATTGTGAAGTTTGGTAGCACACAAAGTGTTCCTCCGGTAAACGGGAGTTGCATAATCTCATAGTCATAGGAACATGTATAAGTCATGAAGAAAGCAATAGCAACAAACTAAACGATCAAGTGCTATGCTAACAGAATGGGTCAAGTCAATCACATCATTCTCCTAATGATGTGATCCTGTTAATCAAATGACAACTCATGTCTATGGTTAGGAAACATAACCATCTTTGATAAACGAGCTTGTCAAGTAGAGGCATACTAGTGACACTCTGTTTGTCCATGTATTCACACATGTATTATGTTTCCGGTTAATACAATTCTAGCATGAATAATAAACATTTATCATGATATAAGGAAATAAATAATAACTTTATTATTGCCTTTAGGGCATATTTCCTTCAGTCTCCCACTTGCACTAGAGTCAATAATCTAGTTCACATCGCCATGTGATTTAATACCAATAGTTCACATCACCATGTGATTAACACCCATAGTTCACATCCACATGTGACCAACACCCAAAGGGTTTACTAGAGTCAATAATCTAGTTCACATCGCTATGTGATTAACACCCAAAGAGTACTAAGGTGTGATCATGTTTTGCTTGTGAGAGAAGTTTAGTCAACGGGTCTGCCACATTCAGATCCATAAGTATTTTGCAAATTTCTATGTCAACAATGCTCTGCACGGAGCTACTCTAGCTAATTGCTCCCACTTTCAATATGTATCCAGATTGAGATTTAGAGTCATCTGGATCAGTGTCAAAATTTGCATCGACGTACCCCTTTACGACGAACCTTTTTGTCACCTCCATAATCGAGAAACATATCCTTATTCCACTAAGGATAATTTTGACCGCTGTCTAGTGATCTACTCCTAGATCATTATTGTACTCCCTTGCCAAACTCAGGGCAGGGTATACAATAGGTCTGGTACACAGCATGGCATACTTTATAGAACCTATGGCTGAGGCATAGGGAATGACTTTCATTTTCTCTCTATCTTCTGCCGTGGTCGGGTTTTGAGTCTTACTCAACTTCACACCTTGTAACACAGGCAAGAACTCCTTCTTTGATTGTTCCATTTTGAACTACTTCAAAATCTTGTCAAGGTATGTACTCATTGAAAAACTTATCAAGTGTCTTGATCTATCTCTATAGATCTTGATGCTCAATATGTAAGCAGCTTCACCGAGGTCTTTCTTTGAAAAACTCCTTTCAAACATTCCTTTATGCTTTCCAGAATAATTCTACATTATGTACGATCAACAATATGTCATTCACATATACTTATCAGAAATGTTGTAGTGCTCCCACTCAGTTTCTTGTAAATACAGGCTTCACCGCAAGTCTGTATAAAACTATATGCTTTGATCAACTTATCAAAGCGTATATTCCAACTCCGAGATGCTTGCACCAGTCCATAGATGGATCGCTGGAGCTTGCATATTTTGTTAGTACCTTTAGGATTGACAAAACCTTCTGGTTGCATCATATACAACTCTTCTTTAATAAATCCATTAAGGAATGCAGTTTTGTTTATCCATTTGCCAGATTTCATAAAATGCGGCAATTGCTAATATGATTCGGACAGACTTAAGCATAGATACGAGTGAGAAACTCTCATTATAGTTAACACCTTGAACTTGTTGAAAACCTTTTTGTGATAATTCTAGCTTTGTAGATAGTAACACTAATATCAGCGTCCGTCTTCCTCTTGAAGATCCATTTAATCTCAATGGCTCGCCGATCATTCGGCAAGTCAATCAAAGTCCATACTTTGTTCTCATACATGGATCTCATCTCAGATTTCATGGCCTCAAGCCATTTCGCGGAATCTGGGCTCATCATCGCTTCCTCATAGTTCGTAGGCTCGTCATGGTCAAGTAACATGACCTCTAGAACATGATTACTGTACCACTCTGGTGCGAATCTCACTCTGGTTTACCTACGAGGTTTTGGTAGTAACTTGATCTGAAGTTTCATGATCATCATCATTAGCTTCCTCACTAATTGGTGTAGTAGTCACAGGAACAGATCTCTATGATGAACTACTTTCCAATAAGGGAGCAGGTACAGTTACCTCATCAAGTTCTACTTTCCTCCCGCTCACTTCTTTCGAGAGAAACTCCTTCTCTAGAAAGGATCCATTCTCAGCAATGAATATCTTGCCTTCGGATCTGTGATAGAAGGTGTACCCAACATTTTCTTTTGGGTATCCTATGAAGATGCACTTCTCCGATTTGGGTTTGAGCTTATCAGGTCGAAACTTTTTCACATAAGCAATGCAACCTCAAACTTTAAGAAACGACAGCTTAGGTTTCTTGCCAAACCATAGTTCGTACGGTGTCGTCTCAACGGATTTAGATGGTGCCCTATTTAAAGTGAATGTAGTTGTCTCTAATGCATAACCCCAAAACGATAGCAGTAAATCAGTAAGAGACGTCATAGATCGTACCATGTCAAATAAAGTACGGTTACGACGTTCAGACACACCATTACATTGTGGTGTTCCAGGTGGCGTGAGTAGTGAAACTATTTCACAATGTTTTAACTGAAGGTCAAACTCGTAACTCAAATATTTTCCTTCTGCGATCATATCGTAGAAACTTTTATTTTTGTTACGATGATTCTCCACTTCACTCTGAAATTCTTCAAACTTTTCAAATGTTTCAGATTTGTGTTTCATCAAGTAGATATACTCATATCTGCTCAAATCATCTGTGAAGATCAGAAAATAATGATACCTGCCGCGAGCCTCAATATTCATCGGACCACATACATCAGTATGTATGATTTCCAACAAATCTGTTGCTTGCTCCATTGTTCCGGAGAATGGAGTCTTAGTCATCTTGCCCATGAGGCATGGTTCGCAAGCATCAATTGATTCATAATCAAGTGATTCCAAAAGCCCATCAACATGGATTTTCTTCATGCGTTTTACACCAATATGACCTAAACGGCAGTGCCACAAATAAGTTGCACTATCCTTATTAACTTTGCATCTTTTGGTTTCAATATTATGAATATGTGTATCACTACGATCGAGATCCAACGAACCATTTTCATTGGGTGTGTAACCATATAAGGTTTTATTCATGTAAACAGAACAACAATTTATTATCTTACTTAAATGAATAACCGTATTGCAATAAACATGATCAAATCATATTCATGCTCAACGCAAACACCAAATGACACTTATTTAGGTTCAACACTAATCCCGAAAGTATAGGGAGTGTGTGATAATGATCATATTAATCTTGGAACCACTTCCAACACACATCGTCACTTCACCCTTAACTAGTCTCTGTTCATTCTGCAACTCCAGTTTCGAGTTACTAGCAACTGAACCAGTATCAAATACCGAGGGGTTGCTACGAACACTAGTAAAATACACATCAATAATATGTATATCAAATATACATTTGTTCACTTTGCCATCCTTCTTATCTGCCAAATACTTGGGGTAGTTCCGCTTCCAATGACCAGTCCCTTTGCAGTAGAAGCACTCAGTTTCAGGCTTCGGTCTAGACTTGGGTTTTTCACTTGAGCAGCAACTTGCTTGCCGTTCTTCTTGAAGTTCCCCTTTCTTCCCTTTGTCCCTTTACTTGAAACTAGTGGTTTTGTTTACCATCAACACTTGATGCTTTTCTTGATTTCTACCTTCATCGATTTAAGCATCGCGAAGAGCTTAGGAATAGTTTCCGTTATCCCTTGCATATGTTCATCACGAAGTTCTACTAACTTGGTGATGGTGACTAGAGAATTTTGTCAATCACTATTTTATCTGGAAGATTAACTCCCACTTGATTCAAGCGATTGTAGTACCCAGACAATCTGAGCACATGCTCACTGCTTGAGCTATTCTCCTCCATCTTTTAGCTATAGAACTTGTTGGAGACTTCATATCTCCCAACTCGGGTATTTGCTTGAAATATTAACTTCAACTCCTGGAACATCTCATATGTTCCATGACGTTAAAAACGCCTTTGAAGTCCCGATTCTAAGTCGTTAAGCATGGTGCACTAAACTATCAAGTAGTCATCATATTGAGCTAGCCAAACGTTTAGAACGTCTGCATCTGCTCCTGCAATAGGTCTGTCACCTAGCGGTGCATCAAGGACATAATTCTTCTGTGCAGCAATGAGGATAATCCTCAGATCACGAATCCAATCCGCATCATTGCTACTAACATTTTTCAACTTAGTTTTCTCTAGGAACATATAAAAATTAAATGGGGAGCAACATGGCGAGCTATTGATCTACAACATAGATATGCTAATACACCAGGACTAAGTTCATGAAAAATTAAAGTTCAATTAATCATATTACTTAAGAACTCCCACTTAGATAGACATCCCTCTAATCATCTAAGTGATCACGTGATCCAAATCAACTAAACCGTAACCAATCATCACGTGAAATCGAATAGCTTTCAATGGTGAACATCATTATGTTGATCATATCTACTATATGATTCACGCTCGACCTTTCAGTCTTAGTGTTCCGAGGCCATATCTGCATATGCTAGGCTTGTCAAGTTTAACCTGAGTATTCTGCATGTGCAAAACTGGCTTGCACCCGTTGTAGATGGACGTAGAGCTTATCACACCTGATCATCACGTGGTGTCTAGGCACGACGAACTTTGGCAACGGTGCATACTTAGGGAGAACACTTTTATCTTGAAATTTAGTGAGAGATCATCTTATAATGCTACCGTCAAACAAAGCAAGATAAGATGCATAAAAGATAAACATCACATGCAATCAATATAAGTGATATGATATGGCCATCATCTTCTTGTGCTTGTGATCTCCATCTCCGAAGCACCATCATGATCACCATCGTCACCGGCGCGACACCTTGATCACCATCGTAGCATCGTTGTCATCTCGCCAATCTTATGCTTCCACGACTATCGCTGCCGCTTAGTGATAAAGTAAAGCATTACAGTGCAATTGCATTGCATACAATAAAGCGACAACCATATGGCTCCTGCCAGTTGCCGATAACTCAGTTACAAAACATGATCATATCATACAATAAAATTTAGCATCATGTCTTGACCATATCACATCACAACATGCCCTGCAAAAACAAGTTAGACGTCCTCTACTTTGTTGTTGTAAGTTTTACGTGGCTGCTACGGGCTGAGCAAGAACCGTTCTTACCTACGCATCAAAACCACAATGATAGTTTGTCAAGTTGGTGCTGTTTTAACCTTCGCAAGGACCGGGCGTAGCCACACTCGGTTTAACTAAAGTTGGAGAAACTGACACCCGCCAGCCACCTGTGTGCAAAGCACATTGGTGGAACTAGTCTCGCGTAAGCGTACGCGTAATGTCGGTCCGGGCCGCTTCATCCAACAATACCGTCGAACCAAAGTGTGACATGCTGGTAAGCAGTATGACTTATATCGCCCACAACTCACTTGTATTCTACTCGTGCACAACATCAACGCATAAAACCTAGGCTCGGATGCCACTGTTGGGGAACGTAGTAATTTCAAAATTTCTACGCACACGCAAGATCATGGTGATGCATAGCCAACAAGAGGGGAGAGTGTTGTCCATGTACCCTCGTAGACCGAAAGCGGAAGCGTTAGCACAACGCGATTGATGTAGTCGTACGTCTTCACGACCCGACCGATCAAGCACCGAAACTACGGCACCTCTGAGTTCTAGCACACGTTCAGCTCGATGACGATCCCCGGACTCCGATCCAGCAGAATGTCGGGGAAGAGTTCCATCAGCACGACGGTGTGGTGACGACCTTGATGTTCTACTGTCGCAGGGCTTCGCCTAAGCACCACTACTATATTATCGAGGACTATGGTGGAGGGGGGCACCGCACACGGCTAAGAGATCAATGATCAACTGTTGTGTCTATGGGGTGCCCCCTGCCCCCGTATATAAAGGAGCAAGGGAGGAGGCGGCCGGCCTAGGAGGAGGGCGCGCCAAGGGGGGAGTCCTACTCCCACCGGGAGTAGGACTCCTCCTTCCCTTGTTGGAGTAGGAGAGAAGGAAAGAGGGGGAGAGGAACAAGGAAAAGTGGGCTGCACCCCTTGTCCAATTCGGACCAAAGGGGGGGGGCCTCCTTTCTTTTGGCCTCTCTCCTCTATTCCCGTATGGCCCAATAAGGCCCATATACTCCCCGGCAAATTCCCGTAACTCCCCGGTACTCCGAAAAATACCCGAATCACTCGGAACCTTTTCGATGTCCGAATATAGTCGTCCAATATATCGATCTTTACGTCTCGACCATTTCAAGACTCCTCGTCATGTACCCGATCTCATCCGGGACTCCGAACTCCTTCGGTACATCAAAACTCATAAACTCATAATATAACTGTCATCGAAACCTTAAGCATGCGAACCCTATGGGTTCGAGAACAATGTAGACATGACCGAGACACGTCTCCGATCAATAACCAATAGCGGAACCTGGATGCTCATATTGGCTCCACATATTCTACGAAGATTTTTATCAGTCAGACCGCATAACAACATACGTTGTTCCCTTTGTCATCGGTATGTTACTTGCCCGAGATTCGATCATCGGTATCTCAATACCTAGTTCAATCTCGTTACTAGCAAGTCTCTTTACTCGTTCCGTAATACATCATCATGCAACTAACTCATTAGTTGCAATGCTTGCAAGGCTTAAGTGATGTGCATTACCGAGAGGGCCCAGAGATACCTCTCCGACAATCGGAGTGACAAATCCTAATCTCGAAATACGCCAACCCAACAAGTACCTTCGGAGACACCTGTAGAGCACCTTTATAATCACCCAGTTACATTGTGATGTTTGGTAGCACATAAAGTGTTCCTCCAGTAAACGGGAGTTGCATAATCTCATAGTCATAGGAACATGTATAAGTCATGAAGAAAGCAATAGCAACAAACTAAACGATCAAGTGCTATGCTAACAGAATGGGTCAAGTCAATCACATCATTCTCCTAATGATGTGATCCCGTTAATCAAATGACAACTCATGTCTATGGTTAGGAAACATAACCATCTTTGATCAACGAGCTAGTCAAGTAGAGGCATACTAGTGACACTCTGTTTGTCTATGTATTCACACATGTATTATGTTTCCGGTTAATACAATTCTAGCATGAATAATAAACATTTATCATGATATAAGGAAATAAATAATAACTTTATTATTGCCTCTAGGGCATATTTCCTTCAACAAGGGCATGCGGGCATGTGCGCGGACGCGATGCTTCGGCCATGGCGGCCTCTGCGAGTGCAGGCAACATACGGCGATGGATCAACGTGGCAAAACAGGGGAACCGAGGGAGGAGCTCAGAGTGAGCACGAAGGCGAGGTTGGGGAGGCCGGAGGTGGACCGGAGCGGCAGCAATCGATGTCGGTCACCGGTGATGTACGCGTTGAAGATGAGGTCGATGGCGAGTGTATGGGCCGTCCTTGCTCGATTCAGTGCTCGGGGTAGACGAAGTAGACCGCTGGACCACTTGGCGCGACGAGGGGAGGCCGGTGGCCGCGACATCGACGACGACATGGGGACGGAGGCGCTCGGGCGCGCTTTAGATTGAGATAAAAGAGATGGAGGAAGAAAGAGGGGATTAGGGTTCGGTCAAGGAGGCGTGCGGCGGTGTTTTGTAGGGCACCGGGGAGGTCGGCGATGGTTGGCACGTGGCCCTGGCCGTGGGATGGCCGCCACGGCCACCCCCTGCCTCCACTGTAGAGTAAGGAAGGAGACGCTTGGGAGGTTGGGCTGTGCTTCTACTTTCTTCTTCATAGTGGGCCAAAAGTGCATAGAGCAATTTCAGTTTTACATTTCTGTAAAAAAAAAGATACCTACTGTTTTCTATTTGAATAAGCTTTCAAACCATTTTTTGTTGCACATGGAATTTGTCGCACAATTGCCAGAGAATAATTTGGAGCTAGGACAAAAAGTTTGGGGGCAAAAGGAGTTAAATAAATAATTTTTTATTTTGAAAAGGTCAATGTATTTTCTGTTCGACCACTTATAATATTTCTAGGGGCATCTTAGTGATCCAACCAGAGTTGATTTCTCCAAGAAAAATACTTGGGGATTATTTGCAACATCACGAACATTTTTGTTTGCATGATAGAAGAAGAAAATATTTGACTTGTATTTCGAATGGAATTTGGCTTTGATTTTCATCAAGTGGCAATTTAGTTTGAAAAACATGACGACATGACATCATTAAAGGGGAGATCACTATAGCATGATTCTCGGGGTGTTACAAATCTCCTCCACTACAAAAAATCTCGTCCCGAGATTTAAGGGGTGGAGTAAGAGGGAAAGACTCGGGAAGGACGGAGCTCAACACAAGATAGGTACATGGGGACTATCGCAGTGAACGTGGCATAGAGGCATCTCTTGAGTTGAAATTCAAGAAAGTCATCGAGAGCAAGGTGAGGTGCAATAAAAAGCTCCAACCGGGTAGGCAATTGTTTGTTGCCTGAAACAAGGGGTGAAAGGGGTTCAGAGCAATGGTAATAAGTATTGTGTCTGATACCATAATAGATCGCCTCTCGGAAGGCGACTCGGGATTTTCATATGAAGCCAAGCGTGAGAAATAATCTTAGAAACAAGGGTGTACAGGAGAGTTAGGTTTTGATCCTGTGGACTATGGGTTATGGGCCCACCATGTGTGTTAAAAGCAGGAAGGCGCTAACATCTTGAATGGTCATGATAGCAAGGCAGGTCAGAGGATAGTCTGTCAGTTATGTTGGCAACAAAGTTTGGTACCAAGGGCATGGGACGAAGAGAACCATTTTCCTGCTCGTTGAAACGAGGCGGACCAATAGGCAAAGTTCTCGTCCATCGGTGGTTACCGGAATGTCATCAACAATAGTAAAAAGGTCTTACTGACAGAGCTTGTACACCGAGGTGTTTACATAAGCATGGAATTATCTCTGCTCAGGCAAGTTTTATTACCAGAAAGGTTAAACAAAACAATGGAAAGAAAAATGTGATTATCAGATTAAACAGACCAATGGCAAGGAAAATGTGTTTATACCTGGGTATCAAGAGTATATCTTTCCCAAGGAAAGGCATAGCATGATATACATGATAAGGCTCCAAGTATGAAACCAGTTAGACAAAGGGGCAAGGAATTTATGAGGTTTACCCATACAACGGTGTTTGGATAATTGATTAAGAAGGTTTAGCATTGTGCTTCCAATGTTCTTGTTGATGTTTGGAGTACCACAGACATCCTTCGGGATAGCATTGACATGGTCATCAGAGAAAGGTCAGACTTTGGATACACAAGGACTCATTGGAAACAATTTATAAAATAAGTGTACAATTTTAGCAAGGAAAAGATGAGGATGGGGCCCACGGGCTCAGCAACAATTCATCGAGGGGGGCAAGGATGGTATTTCTCATCATGAATTTGGTTGATATCCTGGAAAAGTTTGGAATGATGATGATGATCATGACACATTTGTCGAGGGGTTTCATGAAGATGTAATCGATCAACGACGACATCAAGCAAAAGAAATGATGAAGCGTAAGGTTATTTTAGCCACGGGTACGACACAGACTCGAAATCAAGCTTGCTGTTTAAGGTGAAATGATATGATGAGGAAGATCGACATAGGCTTAGCTCATCATCGAAAATTGTGCTCTAGGAAGAAGGACCAGGTAGCACAGTTAGAATTTAGCACGATAATGATATAACCGATCAGGCTAGGAATGACTTGAAGGATTATTATACTCATAAGCAACAAAAATTACTTAAGAGTTATAGAATCGGAGTGTGGAATCAATTCACTTATCGGCATTCTCGAGTAACTAACAACTCAAAACCCAGGGAAAACTGAAATCGATGAGAAGCAATACCAGATGAAAACTCGTAGGAAGCAACACGATTCTTTGTTATTCTCAAGATATCGGAGGGTAATACTCGATGGAAGATCAAAATAGAGGTTGCGAAGATGCATTTATCTACGGAAGACAAGTGCTTTAACTTGTCCGAGAAATGGAATCAAAGGGGAACAATCATGGTCAGAACCATGGTTGCAAAGGATCAAATCCTAGATATAAGATGATCTTATACCAAGGGGATAATTAATTTTAAGAGAAGCTTCCATGATAAGATCTACATCGTGTCCACAGGCATGAACACAAAGTTCAAGGTCGACTCCCACTTCTTTGATGCATATAATTTCATTTACTTCTCTCTTTCGATGAAGTTGTAGTGTTGAAAAGTTATTTAGCAAAACACCAGAAGAGTAAGACTCGTTAAAACTCTCAGATTCAAACGGATTAGGGGAGGCATAGGTTCAACCAATAGGGGCATCTTAGGAACCTATTCCACAAACTTCAGAAGTAAACAACACAAGCTCAAAAGCAGAGCATGGTTGACAAAAGGAGAGGATACAATTTACCAAAGGCATTATGTATCTGGGATAGGACTTCACGAGGTTCTGTGAATATGAAGGACATTGTCGGATGATAATCCAATAATGGATCCGATGATCCACAACAGAGCTGATGTGTGTATCGATATTCAATTAGAAGAAGAAATAATGTAGAGGTGTCGGATTTTGGAAATATCTAATAGTTCCAAAGCTTAAATGCAAAGGAATTATGATTTCCAATCCGGGGATCAGAAGCAGATGCTCTAATCAAAAGATAAGCAAGTTGAAAAGACATAGATCGACAATCATTCAAAGTTTGTTTGGCCGAGAACCAGCTCATGTCTGGCGTGGAGTCTGAGCCAGAAGGATAAATAATTACCATGGAATAACTAATGAATGTGTGCATTCACATACATGTAGAATCAATAGGACAAGAATGACAATCTCAAAGGAGTTTAATGAATATTGTTAGACATATGGAATTAACCATAATGCAAGACGATAAGGAAGAACAGGAGCAATAGGCTACTGAGGATTATCGGAAGAACGAATAGTACTCCAACGAATTTTGTGAAAAACATGAACAACTAGGGATGAATGGATCCCCGGTAAGTGTGGGGAATTATTCATACATGTATTCATGCGGAAAAGGAGCTGCAAGGCAGCATGCACAAAGGATTCTCGAAATATCCGAAGTATTTCAGGGTATCCTGTAATGACAAGAACAATTGGAAATGAAGGTATGGACGACAAGTGCATGCAGCTATCCTTAGGGATATGTGGCTATCCTTAGGGATTTATCGGTGATATGGAATTGTAACGGTGAAGGCACAAGGGTTTCGAGGAAACATCAGAGAGAATCCTCGGAATCTTCTGGTGCAGCAAGCGATCATCTGGACTGAAGGGGCTCTCCGGGAGAAAGTAGGTACGAGAACCTAATGTCAGAGTTAGTCAAATGTTTAACCTGAATAGATGAGAGATCAAAGTCCCAGAGTATAGACGAGGAATAAAAGATTCTAATACCACCCAATTGTGATGTGGGCCCGTAAGCCACACAACAATGTTAGTAAAATAGTTTTCAAAGACTAGACTCAACTTCGGCCAAGGAGTTGGAAAGGGGGCTACCTACAGGCAGTCGGCTCTGATACCAACTTGTGACGCCCTCGACTAAATCGTACACTAATCATACACACAAATGTGTACGATCAAGATCAAGGACTCACGGGAAGATATCACAACACAACTCTAGACACAAATTAAAATAATACAAGCTTTATATTACAAGCCATGGGCCTCGAGGGCTCGAATACATAAGCTCGAAAACACAAGAGTCAGCGGAAGCAACAATATCTGAGTACAAACATGAGTTAGACAAGTTTGCCTTAAGAAGTGCTAGCACAAAAGTAACAACGATCGAAAAGGCAAGGCCTCCTGCCTGGGAGCCTCCTAACTACTCCTGGTCGTCGGCGGCCTCCATGTAGTAGTAGGCACCCTCAGTGTAGTAGCAGTTGTCGTCGAAGGTGGCGTTTGGATCCTGGCCTCCACCATCTGGTTGCGCCATCCGAGAAGAATGGAAAAGGGGGAGCAAAGCAACCGTGAGTACTCATCCAAAGTACTCGCAAGCAAGGATCCACACTACATATGCATCGGTGTCAATGAAAAGGGTAGTATATGTGGACTAAACTGCAGAATGCCAGAAGAGAAGGGGAAGGCCTAGCCTATCAAAGACTAGCATCTTCTGGAAACCACCATCTTGCAGCAACAGGAGGGAGTAGAGTAGCATAAAGTAAAGTAGTAGAAGTGTTATCAACCTCGGCCAGAGATCCTTTCTCGACTCCCTGCGAGAAAGCAATCCCAGAGCCATACTATCCAATTCCAATCATAATCCAATTCTCCTATCCATGTCTCATCTCAAGTATCCAGTTCTAGTTGTATCGATCGGGATACAACTCCAAGTGTCCGTTATCGTAGGACAGGCTATCGATAGATGTTTTCTTCCCTGCAGGGGTGCACCAACTTACCCACCACGCTCGATTAACTCCGGTCGGACACACTTTCCTGGGTCATGCCCGGCCTTGGCCAAACAATACGCCGCAACCCGACCTAAGCTTAATAGAGAGGTCAGCACGCCGGACTAAACCTATGCCCCAAGGGGTCATGGGCCATCTCCCCGGGAACTGCTGCATGTTGCGTGGGTGGCCGGTGAGCAGACCTAGCTACCTCCTTCAACAAGGCAGGAGCTTACGAAGTCCAACCCGGCGCGCGCCGCTTAGTCGCTGGCGTCTATTAAGCTTCGGTTGATGTATACGACGCGGAACGCCCATACAATGCCCACGTGATGGTTAGTGCTATCTGGCCAAAGGCCCCTCGAATCAAATATCCAAACCGTAGTGGATTAGGAGCACGCGGTAACGAGCAAAGACTCACGATCAATGTGACCCCGTCGCCCCGTCTCGAGTACTTGCGGCAAGGGCTAAGAATGCCCAGCCACGCCTCGTAAGTATCTCGCGGGCACCTTCCAGGTCCACCCGACTCCACATCACTCACAGGTACCCCTCAGGGTCGACACACCTATCCAAGTAACATCTGTAAAGTCCAAGTATCTGTGTGTGCAAACATCAAGGGGAAACCCCGAGGAATCACCCTTGGTAAATTCCAATCGATGTAATCATCAAGGTGAACGTAATAGGATCCACCCTCGAGGTTCACACTTGAGGGGTTGCACGACAGAGCCGTATCGGAAGTGGTTAAGGAGGAAATCACCCTCGATGACCACGACCGATTAGCTACACTACAGAGGTCTCATCAGGAGTGATGTAAGAGGTTCCACCCTCGGCACTCGATGGTAACTCTGCAGAGTCGTACAACTAAGGGGGTGTGATGTGCGGTGTCGGGGCTTGGACGTCGATCACGTTGATCGAGTCATCGAACATAAAGCAGGGCAACTGGGACAAGGTGGGGGTCACTTATGGATCACTAACCAACCTATACTAAGCAGTTTAGGATAAGCAGATAAGGTATGAAAGCAGGTAACAACAACAGGCTATGCATCAGAGTAGGATCATACAGAAAGCGGTAGCAGTTCTAATGCAAGCATGAGAGGGAAAGAAATGGGCGATATCGGAATGCTCAAGGGGGGTTTGCTTGCTTGGAAGCTCTGCTGAAAAGGAATAAATGTTGTCGACGTAGTCGATCACAGGGCAGCATCGGTCTTGGGGTCTACCGGAGAGAAGAGGGGGAAGAAATAGTAAATACAGAGCAAACAATGCATCACAAGGCATAACATGGCAACATGCAGTGCTAGGAGTGTTCTAACGTAGTGCTGCACAAAACAGGTGAAGGGGGGAATCAACCGGAAAGGTATTCCCGGTTTAGGACCTGTCAGACAGATGACTGGAGGGGGAAATGTTCCATGTTCAAATAGTTAGAGGCATCTGATAGGTAAACGGACCGCGTGTTCGGATTCGTCTCGTCGTTCTGAGCAACTTTAATGTATAAAGTTTTTCCATCCAAGCTACAGTTTATTTTCTAAGAATTTTCAAAGTTTTAAAACATTTTCTAGATTTTTGGAATATATCTAAATTCGAATTTAAACAGTGTATTAATTTTTACACACACACGCAGCTAGCCTATTAGAATGACAGGTGTGGTCCAGTGGCTGAGTCAGCATACACAGTCAACAAGTCCACAGTCAATGTTTGACCTGGTTAAAGTGTGAATAGTGGCCATCGGGCCTACTTGTCATTGACTACTATTTTAACTAAAGGGTTATTTAGTGTGAGGGACCACCTGTCATAAACACATTAGGCTATTTAACATAAAAAGTAGCAGCCCTAAACTAATCTAATTAGTACCAACTAATCTGGATAGGGCCGGCCTCATACCCAGAATACACGCACGCACACCACACAACACACTCGGCCATGGTAGCGGCCATGGCCTATAGTAGTAGCAACCGGCGGTAGCAGTACCTAGCAGCAGTGCATAGCAGCAGCAGTTAGTGGGAGCAGCGCAGCACGATAGCAAGTAGTAGCGGCAGTAGCCGAGCAGCAATAGCAGCGCAGCAGCAGCAAGAAGTAGCAGGGTGAGCGCGGGAGCCGCGAGCGGCATGGGCGCTCGGCCAGGGTGCGGCGGGTGCACGCATGCGCGGACGGACACATCTAGGGGCGAACGAGGGCGCGAGCTGCAGCAGGCATGCGACGGCGGCACGGGCGTACACAGGCGACAAGGGCATGCGGGCGCGTGCGCGGACGCGATGCTTCGGCCATGGCGGCCTCTGTGAGTGCAGGCAACATACGGCGACGGATCAACGGGGCAAAACAGGGGAATCAAGGGAGGAGCTCATAGTGAGCATGAAGGCGAGGTCGGGGAGGCCGGAGGTGGACCGGAGCGGCGGCAATCGACGCCGGACGCCGGCGATGTACGCGTTGAAGACGAGGCCGATGGGGAGTGTACGGGCCGTCCTTGCTCGATTCAGTGCTCGGGGTAGACGAAGTACCGCGACGGTTCTCCTGGACCTCTTGGCGCGACGAGGGGAGGCCGGTGGCCGCGACATCGACGACGACATGGGGACGGAGGTGCTCGGGCGCGCTTTAGATCGAGATAAAAGAGATGGAGGAAGAAAGAGGGGATTAGGGTTCGGTCAAGGGGGCGTGCGGCGGCGTTTTGTAGGGCACCGGGGAGGTCGGCGATGGTCGGCACGTGGCCCTCCCATGGGATGGCCACCACGGCCACCCCCTGCCTCCACTGTAGCGTAAGGAATGAGACGCTTGGGAGGTTGGGCTGGGCTTCTACTTTCTTCTTCATAGTGGGCCAAAAGTGCATAGAGCAATTTCAGTTTTACATTTCTGTAAAAAAAGGATAGCTACTGTTTTGTATTTGAATAAGCTTTCAAACCATTTTTTTGTTGCACATGGAATTTGTCACACAATTACCAGAGAATAATTTTGAGCTAGGACAAAAAGTTTGGGGGCAAAAGGAGTTAAATAAATAATTGTTTATTTTGAAAAGGTCAATGTATTTGTTGTTCGACCACTTATAATATTTCTAGGGGCATCTTAGTGATCCAACCAGAGTTGATTTCTCCAAGAAAAATACTTGGGGATTATTTGCAACATCACGAACATTTTTGTTTGCATGACAGAAGAAGAAAATATTTGACTTGTATTTCAAATGGAATTTGGCTTTGATTTTCATCAAGTGGCAATTTAGTTTGAAAAACATGACGACATGGCATCATTAAAGGGGAGATCACTATAGCATGATTCTCGGGGTGTTACACATTACCATCATCTTTAACTTAGCTTTCTCTAGGAACGCATTAAAATTCAGGGAAATGGTAGCACGGGCCATTGATCTACAACATAGATATGCAAAACTATTAAGACTAAGTTAATGATAAATTAAGTTCAATTAATCAAATTACTAATGAACTCCCACTTAAATAAACATCCCTCAAGTTATCTAAGTGATACATGATCCAAATCAACTAACCCATGTCCGATCATCACGTGAGATGGGGTAGTCATCAATGGTGAACATCTCTATGTTGATCATATCTACTATATGACTCATGTTCAACCTTTTGGTCTCTAGTGTTCCGAGACCATGTATGTACATGCTAGGCTCGCCAAGTTTAACCCAAGTATTCTGCACGTGCAAAACTGTCTTACACCCATTGTATGTGAACGTAGAGTCTATCACACCCGATCATCACGAGGTGCTTTGAAACGATGAACTTTGGCCACGGTGCATACTCAGGGAGAACCCTTTTATCTTGAAATTAGTGAAGGGATCATCTTATAATGTTGCTGCCGTTCTAAGCAAAATAAGATGCATAAAGGATAAACATCACATGCAAATCAAAATATGTGACATGATATGGCCATCATCATCTTGTGCTTTTGATCTCCGTCTCCAAAGCATCGTCATGATCTCCATCGTCACCGGCTCGACACCTTGATCTCCATCATTGCGTCGGGGTCGTCTCGCCAATTATTTCTTCTACATATATTGCTAACGCATAGCGATAAAGTAAAGCAATTACATGGCGCTTGCATTTCATACAATAATTAAGAGACAACCCTAAGGCTCTTGCGGGTTGTTGATATTACAAAACATGATCATCTCATACAGTAAAGTATATCACATCCCGTCTTGACCATGTCACATCACAACATGTCCTGCAAAAATAAGTTAGACATCCTCTACTTTGTTGTTGCAAGTTTTACGTGGCTACTACGGGCTTCTAGCAAGAACCGTTCTTAACTACGCAAAAACCACAATGATGATTATCAAGTTTGTTGTTTTAACCTTCTTCAATGACTGGCCGTAGTCAAATTCGATTCAACTAAAGTAGGAGATACAGACACCCGCCAGCCACCTTTATGCAAAACAAGCTGCATGTCAGTCGGTGGAACCGGTCTCATGTGCGTGGACATGTAAGGTTGGTCCGGACCGCTTCATCCCACAACATCGCCGAATCAAAATAAGAAGTTGATGGTAAGCAGTATGACCGTCACCACCCATAACTTCTTTGTGTTCTACTCATGCATATCATCTACACATATATCTGGCTTTGATACCACTGTTGGGAAACGTAGCATGGAAAACAAAAAAGAACTACGCACACGCAAGATCTATCCATGGAGATGCATAGCTACGAGAGGGGAGAGTTTGTCTACGTACCCTCGTAGACTATAAGTGGAAGCGTTTATTAATGCAGTCGATGTAGTCAAACTTCTTCGCGATCCAACCGATCAAGTACCGAACGTACAACACCTCCACGTTCAGCAAACATTCAGATCAGTGGCGTCCTCGCCTTCTTGATCTAGCAAGACGGGTGAAGTAGTAGATGAGTTCTAGTAGCACGATGACATGGTGACGGTGGTGGTGATGCTATCTCTGCAGGGCTTCGCCTAAGCACTCTGAAAACATGACCGAGGGACGAAACTGTGGAGAGGGGCGCCGCACACGGCTAAGAGATTGTCGTGGTTATGTGTGGCTCCCCCTCCCACATATATATAGGTGGGGGAGAGGGGAGGCAGCAGGAGGTGCCCCAAGTCGGGCAGAATCCCACTTGGGCTCCTGCCCTAAGCCGCCCCTTCCTTGTTAGTGTGCGGGAGGAAGGTAGAGGGAGGTGGTGCCCCCCTTTCCTTTCTCTCGCGAGGAGGGAAAGGCAGGAGGGGCCAACGCTCCCTCTTTCCCCCCCTAGGGCCGGTGACCAGGGAGAGGGGCGTGCCAGCCCCCTTGTGGGCTGGTGTGTCCCTCCCCTTGGCCCATTAGGCCCATATACCTCCCCGGGGTGTCCGGAACCCCTTCCGACGATCCAATGACTACCCGGTGCACTCTGAAACTCTTCCGGTGTCCAAATAGTATCGTCCTATATATCAATCTTTACCTCCGGACCATTACGGAGCTCCTCTTCATGTCCGTGATCTCAGCCGGGACTCCGAACAACATTCGGTCACCAGATCATATAACTCATATAACACTATATATCATCAGCGAATGTTAAGCGTGTGGACCCTACGAGTTCGAGAACTATGTAGATATAACCGAGACACCTCTTCGGTCAATAACCAATAGCGAAACCTGGATGCCCATATTTATTCCTACATATTATACAAAGATCTTTATCGGTCGAATTGTTATGACAACATACGTAATTCCCTTTGTCTGTCAGTATGTTACTTGCCCGAGATTCGATAGTCGGTATCTTCATACCTAGTTCAATATCATTACAGACAAGTCTCTTTACTCGTTTCGTAATACATCATCTCATAACTAACTCCTTAGTCACTTTGATTGCAAGCTTCTTGTGATGTGTATTACCGAGAGGGCCCAAAGATACCTCTCCGATACTCGGAGTGACAAATCCTAATCTCGATCCATGCCAACTCAACAGACACCTTTGGAGATACCTGTGGAGCATCTTTATGATCACCCAGTTATGTTGTGATGTTTGATAGCACACAAGGTATTCCTCCGGTATCTGGGAGTTGCATGATCTCATAGTCGAAGGAATATGTATTTGACATTAAGAAAGCAATAGCAATAAACTGAATGATCATATGCTAAGCTAATGGATGGGTCTTTTCCATCACATCATTCTCCAAATGATGTGATCTCGTTCTCAAGTGACAACATGTCTATGGTTAGGAAACCTTAACCATCTTTGATCAACGAGCTAGTATAGTAGAGGCTCACTAGGGACACGATATTTGTTTATGTATCCACACATGTATCTAAGTTTCCAATCAATACAATTCTAGCATGAACAATAAATCTATATCATGAATAAGTGATGTAGGGTAGAACCCTAGTGTCCCGATCTTTCAAAAAAGGAGCGGATCCCGCGAAGAACACGAAGAACACGAGGGAAAACACGAGAGAAACACTAAACCAATAAGAAATAGTCACACATGTGCTAGATCCTCGAGTACATAAAAGGTCACACGATCCACGGTCAACTAGGGACGATACAAAGGTGGTCGGTCTTCTCCGTGATGAGGTCTTGATGTTCTTCTTCGCAAGGAGGTCTTGAATCCAAAGGGATCTTCTTCGAAGAGGGCCCGCAGTCTCTCTCGTGGAGTAGATCCGATGTCGATGAGCAATGCTCTATCTCTAATATGAGCAAAACCAATGCTAACCCTAGCTAGAAGGAATAGGAGGTCTATATATAGTCGTAGTACAAAAGGGGGCGAAGTGGGGGGTACATGGGTTGCGGCCCAACTCATGGCAGCACACAGGCGCCGGACGTCCGGGAGTCACCGGTCCTCCGGAGGCTCGCGAGGGTCCGGACGTCCGGTGCATGTCGGACGTCCGTAGATTCGGCTCGGGTGGTCTTTGGTCGGACGTCCGGGCGGGGTCGGACGTCCGGGGCGTCGGTCGTCCGTGGGGCGTTGGAAGTCCATAGTTTTGGCTTGGGTGTGAAAGTGTCGGTCGTACGGAGAGGGCCAGACGTCCGGAGCCTGGAGGTTGCCGGACGTTCGGGGTTCGTCGGTCGTCCGGAGCCTGGGGACTTCGAGCAGTTCTTCTTCTTGTCCCATGAACTTGGCGCCCTCGCCGTCTTGTCCGTTGAGTGTAGTTGGTCCGTGGCCTTCCTCCAAGCACCTGATCACACATAGGGTTTCCACTTGAGGTAGTAGCCAATTCTCATGCATGGAAAGTGGTAGTTCGGAGAGGAGTGAGTTCACCTTATCTTTGATAGCCTTCACTCGGGCTCTTGTCATTGGTCCAAGTGGTGTCGTAGGGGACATAGGTAGGTCCATGGGGATGACCTTGGGATGCTTCGCATCATCTCCCCTCCCTTGTGGAAGATCCGACCTCGGATCAAAATCTTCATCACCATGGTAGGGAAAGAGATCCTTGACATTGAAGATGTCGCTCACGTTGTACTTGTCGCGCGAGAGGTCGATCTTGTAAGCATTGTTGTTGTAGCGTGCAAACACCTTGAAGGGTCCATCCGCTCGAGGTAGAAGCTTGGACTTGCCTTCGTTGGGGAATCGGTCTTTGCGAAGGTGTAGCCACACAAGATCACCAATGTTGAATACCATGGGTTGCTTGTTGATGTTGAGCTTGGTCGCAAGTCGTTGTACTTGGCGCTCGATTGTGTGCCTTGTGTCTTCATGCACCTTCTTGAGATGGGTCACACGTGCACTTGCGTCCATATTGATGCGCTCTTGTAGTGGTAGACGAAGAATGTCCAATGGGACAATGGGTTGAATCCGTAGACGACCTCGAAGGGGGACTTGCCAGTTGTTGAGTGTCTTACGCGGTTGTAGGCGAACTCGGCGATAGGTAGACACTCCTCCCACTCCTTGATGTTCTTCTTGATGAGTACTCAAAGTAGAGCGGAGAGTGTGCAGTTGGTCACCTCCGTTTAGCCGTCGGTTTGTGGATGATACACCATGGAGAAGAGTATCTTGATTCCGAGCTTGGAGCATAGGGTCTTCCAAAAGTAGCTAAGGAACTTGACGTCGCGGTCCGAGACGATCGTCTTTGGCACTCCATGTAGACGTAATATTTCCCTACAAAAGAGATTGGCAACATGTGAAGCATCGTCTATCTTGTTGCAAGGAATGAAATGTGCCATCTTAGAGAATCGGTCCACAACGACCATTACCGAATCCTTCCCATTTCTAGTTCTAGGCAATCCAAGTACAAAATCCATGCTAATGTATTCCCATGGTTGATATGGAATTGGGAGAGGCATGTAAAGGCCATGGGATTGAGCTTTAGACTTAGCTTTGCGACATGTAGAGCATCAGTTGGTGAAGCGACTGACGCCGTGAAACATCTTGGGCCAATAGTAGTTCTTGGAGAGCGTAGCGAAAGTCTTGTCGTGTCCTAAATGTCCCATTAGTCCTCCTCCATGAGATTCCTACAAAAGCAACAAACGAAGAGAAGACTCAGGGATGCAAAGCTTGTTCGCTCTCATAAGATATCCATCTTTGATGTAATAGCGTTCCCAAGATGTATGCGTCAAACATTTGGCATAAGGAATAGCAAAAGTAGGATCATGCTCATACAAGTCTTTTATGTGCTCAAAGCCATCCAATTCAAGTTGAGTGACAAGCATGCATATGCGGGAAAGGGCATCCACCACAACATTTTCCTTACCTTTGACATACTTGATGACATAAGGAAAAGACTCAATGAATTCACTCAATTTAGCATGACGCTTGTTCAACTTGGTTTGACCCTTAAGGTACTTGAGTGTTTCATGATCGGTATGAATGATGAATTCATGAGGGCGAAGATAGTGTTCCCATTCATGCAAAACTCGCACTAAAGCATATAGCTCTTTGTCATAGATGGGGTAATTGAGTTGCTCTCCGGAAAGTTTCTCACTAAAGTAAGCTATGGGGCGCTTCTCTTGCGTTAACACACCTCCTATGCCATTACCACTAGCATCACAATGAATCTCAAAGGGTTTGTCAAAGTTGGGTAAAGCAAGCATGGGAGCATGAGTAAGCAAATTCTAAAGCTCATTGAAAGCGATATCTCGGGATGGTCCCCAAACAAAAGGCATGTTTTTCTTACTCAAAGCATGCAAAGGCGAAGCAATGGTGCTAAAATCTTTCACAAAGCGACGATAGAAACCCGCAAGGCCAAGAAAGCTACGCACTTGTTGCAAGTTGGTTGGTCGGGGCCAAGTCTTAATAGCATTTATCTTGGACTCATCTACATGAACACCCTTAGAAGATACAACAAACCCCAAGAAAACGAGCTTATCAACGCCGAAAAGGCACTTTTCCATGTTAGCAAAAAATGCTCATTTCAAAGAGTTTGCAAAACGGTTCGAACATGGGTCACATGATCTTGAAGAGATTTGCTATAAACAAGGATATCATTGAAGTAGACCACAACAAACACACCAATGTAAGGGTGAAAGACATGATTCATAAGACACATAAAAGTACCTGGTGCTTCTGATAGACCCATAGGCATGACTAACCACTCATATAACCCAAACTTGGTTTTGAAAGCGGTTTTCCATTCATCACCCTCTTGTATGCGGATTTGATAGTAACCACTTTTAAGATCAATCTTGGAGAATATAGTGGCACCACTAAGTTCATCAAGCATATCATCAAGTCGTGGAATGGGATACCTATAGCGAACAGTGATAGCATTGATAGGTCTACAATCGGAGCACATGCGAAAGCTACCGTCTCGTTTTGGCACAAGAATGACCGGGACGGCACAAGGGCTCAAACTTTCACGCACATGTCCATGGTCTATGAGATGCTTTACTTGCCTTTGTATTTCTTTGGTTTCTTCGGGGTTTATGCGGTAGGGAGCTTTGATCGGAAGAGGTGCTTCGGGGATGAGGTTGATGCGGTGCTCGATGCCTCGTAGTGGAGGTAGTCCCGGAGGTAGCTTGTCGGGGAAAACATCTTGAAATTCCCACAAAAGAGAAGATAACACTAAAGGTAGAGCGTGAGAGGTGTTAGCTTGTGTTGCATTGTCCTTGCATAAGAGGACATAGTGTAGGACACTAGATGGGTTCTCACATACTCCTCTTATCTCACTTTTGGTGGCAAATAGGACTAAGTTCTTCTTGTCGCTCATCGTGGAGGCACTCATTTTGGGCTTGTGGCGCTCACTCTATTTTTGGTGGCTCGCTCTCTCACTATTCTCTCCATGATGGGTGGCTTGCTTGTCGTCCATCACTTGGCTTGGAGACATGGGGCGAAGTACGTACTCCTTTCCTTTCATCTTGAAGATGTAGTGGTTCGTTCAATCGTTGTGGATGACACCTCTAACAAATTGCCAAGGGCGTCCAAGAAGAAGGTGGCAAACGGTCATTGGAACAACATCACACTCCAAAGTGTCTTCATAGGCACCAATTTTGAAGGAGACTTGTACTCGATGCTCGACTTGGATAGTGTCAGAGTCGCTAAGCCATTGAACTTTGTAGGGATGTGGGTGCTTCGTCTTGGGCAATTGGAGCTTGGAGCAAAGTTCTTCACTTGCGAGGTTATGACAACTCCCTCCATTGATGATGACCTTGACGGATCTTCCATTGATGTCGGCCTTGGTGTCGGTGTCAAAACCAGCGGATCTCGGGTAGGGGGTCCCAAACTATGCGTCTAGGCGGATGGTAACAGGAGGCAGGGGACACGATGTTTTACCCAGGTTCGGGCCCTCTTGATGGAGGTAAAACCCTACGTCCTGCTTGATTAATATTGATGATACGGGTAGTACAAGAGTAGATCTACCATGAGATCAGAGAGGCTAAACCCTAGAAGCTAGCCTATGGTATGATTGTTGTTCGTCCTACGGACTAAAACCCTCCGGTTTATATAGACACTGGAGAGGGCTAGGGTTACACAGAGTCGGTTACAATGGTAGGAGATCTACATATCCATATCGCCAAGCTTGCCTTCCACGCCAAGAAAAGTCCCTTCCGGACATGGGACGAAGTCTTCAATCTTCTATCTTCATAGTCCAAGAGTCCGGCCGAAGGTATAGTCCGTCTATCCGGACACCCCCTAATCCAGGACTCCTCAGTAGCCTCTGAACCAGGCTTTAATGACGATGAGTCCGGCGCGCAAATTGTCTTCGGCATTGCAAGGCGGGTTCTCCTCCAAATTCCGTGTACCTGTTGAATAGTGTCCGGTTTCTTGTAGATGTAGTGCTCCTTGGCTTCTACGCCCAATAATGGCCGTCTTCCACGTGTCAAACGAATACGAAAAGTCAGGGTGTTTTCTTTATATTTACACCCCTAGTCGCGTGAATGAGCCGCCTATTTAAGGAGACGAGGATTTAGATCCAAACCACACCTTCTCCCTTCCGCGAGTATTCAACAGAGCGCATCCGACAGAGGTCCATTCTACCATGGCCAGCCACCGCAGCTCCTCCTCTCGCCCTTCCAGCCCTCAGCCTGGAGATTGGAAGAGGTGCTCCATCCCACACAGCGAGCTAGCAGCGCTCCAGACCAAGGGATTTCTCCCCCCGGCCTATATGGTTCCGGTTCGAGCCGGACTTGCCACCTATAATGGCGGAGAGCAAGCGGAGAGCGCCCCCAATCCCTTCAAAGGAGAGCGGGTATGCCTTGTCCCTTACTTAATAAGAGGGCTCGGATTTCCAATTCATCCGTTTCTTCGAGGGCTCCTGGAGTTCTATGGCCTCCAGCTGCACAACCTCATGCCTGCCTCCATATTGCATATCGCGGGCTTTGTAGCCCTTTGCGAGCTGTTTTTGGGCTGCGAGGCTCATTTTGCGCTGTGGAAAAGGCTATTCTGCCTCGTACCCCGTTCTAAGAAGGGGTCAATATATCAAGTGGGCGGAGCCAAAGTGTGGCGCATCGCCGGGACCGGATATCTATCCGGAACCCCAAAGAAGGCGTCCGAGGACTGGCCTTCGAAATGGTTTTATATAGAGGACCTCCCGCTGCCGGATCCTGTCCGGATCGGCCTCCCTGAGTTCGACAGTGCTCCCCTAAAGAAGTGCCTAAGCTGGCGTCCACGGAGCCCTCGGAGGGAAAGTGACAGGGGCGTTCTTTACCTGATGGGCCAGATAAGATTGTTAGCTCATTCCAGACTGACCATGATCGGGGTCATGGCCGCATGCATCATGCGAGGGGTGCAGCCGCTTCAGTATAGAGGCCGCCCCATGTGGGACTTCAACGGGGAGGACGATGCCACCCGCTACGGCCGTAAGGGGCCGGATTCGGCTGCCGCTCTAATAAAGACCTTGTCCGCTTTGTACAAGGGAGAAGAGGAGGAATTTCTCCGCGTCAACCCACATGGTGGATTTTATATGTAGAATCCCCCAAGTTGGGTAAGTGGACACTTTTACTTGCCCATCTGTTTTATATTCCCATCGTTAAATATTCAGTCTGACGACTTCAACGCAGGAACTGCGCCAGGCTGTTAAATAAATAAACAGCCCTCCTCCACAACCCGAGGATCCGGGATGGTCCCTCGACCCGGCCTCTCAAGAGGATCCGGACTTATCTGTGGAGCTGATTGATGGGGTGTTTCATCAATTGAGCAAGGACAACGCCTTGGTGGCCATTACGGCCGATTACCCAGGGCTACTCCCAGCCTCATAGGTAACTGAGACCGAAGTCCCAGCACTTTGAAAAGGGATCTATCCTCGCGTGTTTTCGATTGCCGTATGACAATCGTGTTTTGCAGGGGAGGTCCTTGAGACGGGAGGCCGAGCCTGCGGCGACTAGCCAACGAGGGGCGGCAAGGCCCCACGGGCTGAAAAGAAGTGTGGTCCGGACTAAGACGCCGACGCAAAGGTATAGCGCGCCATCTTATTCTCAGGTGTTATTCCTTCAAGGCATATTAACGCTCGTGCTCTCTTCAGGACGAAGAGACCTCGCCGGACTATATCCGGAGGGGTTGCCAATCACGCCTCCACCAGCCAGGCTCCAAAGCCTGGTCCAAAAGCGGAGGCAAACACAAGGCGCGCACCGGACGCTCCTCCGACAGAGGATGCGGACAGGCTGTCTGCCACCAATTCCGAGGTGGAGAGTGCCATGAACCACAGGCGCCACCGGATAGTTCTTCGCGACGCTTGTTTACCCCAAGAGGCATTGGATGCCTTCAACTCGGGAGATGCGTTCCTCCGTGCCGCTCAAAATGGTCTAGCCAGAGCCACGGAGCAGTATGTAAAAGACATACGGGTAAGAAAATTTTGGTAATTATATATATACCAGTAGCCCCCGAGACTTGAAACAGTTAGAATAACTGATTTAAGGATCATTTGTTATGCAGGTTCTTACAGAAAAGAATACCCTACTGTCCCAGGAGCTGGAAGAGTGCAAAGCCCAACTTGAGGCCGCACTAGCCGCGGCAGGGGAGCCCAAGGAGACCCCCTCTGGTAATATACGCTTCGAAAGATAAGTATTTTGTGAAGTGCGGCGTGGGTGCAAATCTGACAAATGAAATTGCAGATGGCGCCGGATTAAATCCGGAAGAGCAACAACTCTGACGCCAGCTGAAGGCTGGTGAGCGTGCTGACAAAGGTGAGGCAGGAGAAGAACGATCTCCAAGATGCCAACACCAAGCTGGGCGTTGAACTGAAGGATGTTCGTGCCCAGCTGTTGGACTCCGTGAAGGAGAATCAGCGACTTCGACGCGGCATATATAGTAAGTGCTTAAACAAACTTTGAAAAAAGAGTTCGGCGAGGAAGTCGACTAATAGAGTAATGTCTGTAGGTATGCTAACAGGTCGTCCTGCAGAGGAAATGCCCGGTTCTACGGGTGACCTTCTTCCCGAGCTCTCTCAACTGCACGAGCGAGTTCGGCAGGTGATGCAAAGCGTCGCCCAGGCCTTGTGGCCATCCGTCTCCATGCCCGAAGGCCTTGGAGAGCTTGTAGAGAAGCTGAAGGGAGCGCGGCGGCGCTTCCGATTGTGGAAGATGTCGGCCTGCCGTCAAGGCGCCAGGGAGGCCTCGGCCATGGTGAAGACGCGGTACACGAAGGCTGACCCAAACCACATGGCCGAGGTCGGACCCGTGGGGCCCGATGGGAAGGAGATCCCTGTGAGCTTAGTATACGTCCAGGTAGAATTGGCCGCAAAGTATTCCCAACAGGACTGTAAACTAGACAGCCTGTTAGATGGTATTGAAGAGGAATACAATCAGTCAGATTGACTATGTAATTATAATTGACATGTTTAATGCCTTCTAGCCGGATTGTAGATCGTTTGTCATGGCCGACCTTTTCGCTTCAACCTCGGGACCTGATGGTCCGGAGTGTGTCCGAATACCCTCGCGGTTATATAAGAACCGGGGTATGCATGGAGACCAGGCGTAGGGGTCATTAGTGCTTGAACAGACAAGTGCCCAACTAGTTATGTTATATTACATGGTTAGTAAGAAACATCTTCCAGGGAGAATAGTTCCGTTAGGGGTTCCTTTCCCTAGGAGGCATGCCCTAAAGTGCATGTCCTTCTGCGAAAAGAGACGCAGGAAAAACATCTGGGGGCGCATAGATAAATAAAAAAAGATCATCTTTAGTTCACCGACCGAATATTCCCTTAAGAACGCTAGCTTTCGGCTTCACCCAGTTTGAGGTACACATCCGGCTGACCCGGCAGTAACAATCACAGAGGTGCTCCCTTTACCACCTAGCCGAACAATCGGGAACGTAGGGGTAAGCACAGGAGCCAGGCAACCCGGCTTGGCCAAAACTTAAGTCATATCGATGCATATACTGGCGAATAAAAGGTACATGCGGAAGTGTGACGCATGTGTTGGGCATGAAGCCCGTATAAATAAGCTTCTGTTTTAAGAAGCCCCCAGGTTTAATGAGCGCGGATAGCGCGTCACTTTATGAGCCTTTAAAGGCTATAGGAGAGAGAGAGAGGACAAGGAGAGAAATGTAAGACAGAAAGTATATAAAAATGGACAGATGAAGGAAACAGACACAGAGTCCGGCGCTAGGCATAGAATCTTCAGAGACGGCCTGCGTTCCATGGGTTCGGCTCGAGTCGGTTATCCGATTCATCTCGCAGGCGGTACGCTCCACCAGTCAGGACTTGGTCAATTATGAAGGGACCTTCCCACTTGGGCTTGAGTTTGTCCTTTTTCTTGTCCGGCAGACGTAGAACTAATTCGCCAACGTTGTAATTTTTGGCCCGTACTTCTCTGCTTTGGTATCTTCGAGCCTGCTGTTGATAGAATGCAGAATGGGCTTTTGCCACGTCACGCTCTTCCTCCAAGGCGTCCAAACTATCCTGCCGATCGAGCTCGGCTTCTCTTTCTTCGTAGCGCACTCGAGGTGAGTCATGTATTATGTCGCAGGGCAAAACTGCCTCTGCGCCGTACACCATGAAGAATGGTGTGTATCCGGTGGTGCGATTCGGCATGGTCTGCAACCCCCAGAGTACGGAGTCGATCTCCTCTACCCAGTGCGTATTAGATTCCTTAAGGGACTGCACTAATCTGGGTTTGATGCCGCTCATGATAAGACCATTTGCGCGTTCGACCTGGCCGTTAGTTTGTGGGTGATAGACGGAAGCATAATCGAGCTTGATGCCCATGTTTTTGCACCAGAGTTTTACCTCGTCGGCCGTAAAGTTCGTGCCATTATCAGTGATGATGTTGTGGGGGACGTCGTAACGGTGTACAACCCCGGATATAAAGTCTATCACCGGTCCGGATTCGGCCGTCTTAATAGGCTTGGCTTCTATCCATTTGGTGAACTTATCCACCATGACCAGTAAGTATTTTTTCTTGTGGGTTCCGCCTTTAAGGGGTCCAACCATGTCAAGCCCCCAGACCGCGAAGGGCCAAGTGATGGGGATAGTTTGGAGGGCGGTGGGTGGCATATGGCTTTGGTTTGCAAAAAGCTGGCAACCAACGCATCGTTGGACTAAGTCCTGGGCGTCTGCTCGGGCCGTCGGCCAATAAAAGCCTGTACGGAAGGCCTTGCTTACAAGGGACCGAGCTGCAGCGTGATGACCGCCGAGTCCGGCATGAATTTCAGCCAGGAGGTTCCGCCCTTCCTCTTCGGAGATGCACCTTTGAAGGACTCCGGTAGTGCTTTTCTTATAAAGCTCTCCCTCATGGACTTTATAGGCTTTAGATCGCCGCAATATGCAGCGTGCCTCATTTTGGTCCTCGGGGAGTTCCTGCCTAGTAAGGTAGGCGAGGAATGGTTCTGTCCACGGGGCGATAACGGCCATTATTACGTGGGTTGAATGCCCATGGATACTGCCATCCGGAGACCATGTAAAAGGGCCTCATATTCGTGTAACATTCCAAATTTTCAATTTGGAATGTTATACATTAGATCATCATTGCATACCATATTTTATTTTGCATTTTGGTTGACCCTAGAAATTCTACGCAACTCAATGACCCACGGAGAGAGTTGGGGATTTCGTTATTTTCATATTTGAGTTTTCTCAAATTTTGAGAATAGGATCATTTGATTTTATTTATTTTATCATCAATTATTTCTATTACAAAAATATGAGAGAGGGAATAAAATGACTTTCCCAAAATAAAGAAATATTGAGGATTTAATAATAAAATCAAATAAGATTTTATTTCGGAGTTTTTCGGTGTTTTATTTGAATTAGGAAAAATGTGCGTTATTCAAAATTGCATTTAGGTCCCAAATAAATGTTCACCTTGTGTGGCTTGATTTTAGAAGCCCGTGAAAATTTATTTCGGAATTTTTGGAGTCCATTTAGTATTTCTTTTTATTTTTTCTTCTGCGCGTAATTATATAAAAAAACGCGCGCCGACCTACGGGCCGTGTCCGACCTGGACACCGGCTCGGGCAGGCTTTAAAAGCCGGGGAGAGGCCCAGCCGGGAGAGCCAGCACCCAGCCCCGAAAACCCTAGTCGCTCCCGCCGTCGCCGCCTCGAAATCCGCACCAGTTTTTTTTCGAAAAACCGTTCGGTTTTTCCATTAGTTTTTTTTAGTTCCGGTTTTTTTAAATAGATCGGTTTTCTGGTTTATTTAATTTAGCGAGCGTTCGTTGTTTTTTTCTTTTTCTCGGATTAAATTCGTGATTTTTCTGATCGCGATTCCTGATCCGATTTTCGTTTTAGTATAACTTTTCGCTCGTTTATCGGAATCAGGCGATTCAAGCGCCTGGAGTTTCGTCTCGAAACCCTCTATCCGTTTAACCAACTTAAACAAGATTTTTCTACTGTAAAATTTGCCCTAGATCCAGATTAGTAGAACGAAGTTGTTTTCTTTCGTCGTTTGACTTTCGTTGCTTCGTTCGATTTGATTCTTTTTGCCAACCGGAGTTCTTAAGTTGAACCTTCTAGTTAGATCTCTTATTTGAGTTTTACCTGTGCATTAGATGAGTTCTTATTGTATGCTTGTTTGTTGTTTGCGATAGAGTACCCAAAGTGCGCCGCTTGTTACTTCGAATTGCTAGGTTTCCCGGATCATCAGCAAGGCAAGTAACACTTTGATCATACATTTTCTACTACCCAGTTTTATTGCATTAGATCAAATCCTCACACATTGCATGATTAGGATTCTAATTAAATTGTGGGATGGGAAGTAGTTGAGGTAGTACCTATTACCTGTTTATTATCAAACCTTTGGGAGTTACTTCCGCGTTTGCTTATTATGCCATGCTATGCTAGTAGACGTGGATTGGGTGAGTGACATCCACGACAGATGTGAGTTTGTTAATTATTGGTTTATTTAAGGTGGCAACTTAAACACACATCTGGGTGGATTGAGGCACCTGGGTATTCCAGGACTTGCCTGTTTTCTTTTGGACCGCCACCCAGGCTCAAAGGGATCATGAGACTATTCATACTAGAAACTTCCGTGTGCAGCCACAAGCTATTATGGGCTCTAGCATAGTTGACTAAGTCGTGCGAACTCTTACAGTGGTAGACTAGCAGATGTAGGGGATGTAGGTGGTACGGTCTACCCGATCGTAAGGTGCTAGCGCTTCTGAAAGACTATGTCTCGGTCATCCGTTTCTCAAACACCATGTAGTGCGAGAAACCAAACGGAGGCGATCGAGTCTTGTTGGGAAAGTGCACAAACCTCTGCAGAGTGTAATAAACTAATCATGGTTAGTCGTGTCCTCGGTTATGGACATATTGAGTATCTAGTACCTGGATTATCATGTGAATCTCAACATGTTACTCTAAATTAATTTTGTTGGGTTATGCATAATGATGATATTTAATTGGGATTGAGGATGCTGTCAACCATTCTCAATGTTTAACAACTACCATGATAGTTAAATAAATTTTATTCCTTTGAAGTAGGGAAAAATTGGCTTTACGCAAAACTGTAACCATAGAGCTTTCCACCAGTCAAATATGCATATAGTATAGCTGTTTCATTCCATTACTCTCTATGTGTTACATTGCCAGCATATTCCATGTGCTGACCCATTTCGGGATGCAATGTTAATGTTGCAGACTTTTTAGACGACGATTAAGGAGTTTTAGGTCGTGGTCCTATACTCAGCGATGCCGTTGGAGTTGATGGACTCACTTATCTTCCAAGCCTTCCGCTATTATCGTTATTAGATGGTCTTAGGCCATATTTATTGTAATAAGTTCTCTATTGAGACACTCGATGTAATAAGTGTGTGATTGCTACTCTGCTATAAATCCTCCGAGTACTGTGTGGTGTCAGCATTACTGATCCATGGATGACACCGGAGCACAGAGATCAGATTGTTTGAGGTCTGGTTGCTACAGAGATGGTATCAGAGCACACGCTGACTGTAGGACACGACCACTAAGCTAAAAGACCTAGATCACTATCCACTCTCTTCTCTTCTGACTTCTCATCTTTTCTACTCTTTAGGATGGCGGTTGCAAGGAACAAGTTCACGCAACCGGATGAAGATACACCCTTTGGACGTCACTTGAAGGAAGTCACTAGATACCTGAATATAGGAGTACCAAGCTTCACAGGAACTTACAACGCCACTTTACCTGAAGAAGAGCGCTGGATGATTCAAGTTCAAGTTCCAGGAAGGACGTTCATGCCAGTCACTGAGCCCATAGAGTTTTCTTTTTATGCACCAACTTGGAGTCTATGAAAGAGCATGGCAGCTCACATCGCCATGGGACGCATTGGAGAAGTCTACCGCAAGGATCTCAAGGATACTATCTACCAGATTTGTGGGCGCCGAGATGAACACTGGGAGATGATCAGCACCAGGAAGGATAGATCAATTGCAGCTTTTATCCAGGAGTTAAACCAGCACATTCGACGATACGAGAACCAGATGTGCACCGACATGATAGATCTGAAGAAGGCTAAGACTAGAATCAAGGAACTGGAGGAATAAGTCAAGGCTACACGTGAAGATTATGAAGAAGAAATTGAAGTATTGGTGGAGAAGAATGACGACCTGATCAAGAAGATTGGAATATTTATGGGAGGCCCTACGCCAGTAGATGAAGACGAAGAACCCAAGGAGATTAGCCCGGAAGACTACATCATCATCGACGACACCGACTCGGATCTAGATAGTAGCGATGATGACTATGTTGATGAAGCCGGAGCAGATATCATGGAGTCTGCAACCGAAGAATATTTCTAGTAGACCACCTCATCAGTAGTAGTAGTCCACCATGTAAATATAGTAGTCCGAGCACTTCTGCGATAGATAGATCGATTGTATGCCCTTGTTTGATTGAATGAAGTGAATTGTTTGTTTTGCCTCATCTGCATATGGGTAGTGTTTTCTCTTTAGACCCCCCTCAGATGCCTCCGAGACGTGACCCCGGATTTGCCTTTCCACTGGAGCTCACCCAGTTGATCCAGCAGCAGAACACATTGATGCAGTTGCTAGTCCAGAATCAGAATCAGGGGAACAACAACAACAACCCACCACCACCACCACCTGTTGACCACTTAGCCCGTTTTCTTAGGCTAAATCCGCCGGTGTTTTCCAGTAGCACCGAGCCGATAGTAGTAGATGATTGGCTTCGCAAGACAGCTAGGGAGTTGACCATAGCAGGATGCACAGATGCGGAGAAGGTGAAGTTTGCCGCACATCAGCTTGAAGGACCTGCAGCATCATGGTGGGAGAATTTCACAGCCACTTTCCCAGTCGACACTGTCACATGGGACTAGTTTCAGCAGGCTTTTCGTACTGCCCATGTTTCAGCAGGAGCTATGGCCATGAAGAAGCGTGAGTTTCACAACTTGCGCCAAGGAGGACGGACAGTTGGCCAGTACGTGGAGGACTTTAGTAAGTTAGCACGTTATGCCCCAGATGACGTCGCTACGGATGCAGCTAAGCAGGAGAAGTTTCTGGAAGGACTGAATGATGAGTTGAGCATGCAGTTGATGGTAGCAACCTTCAACAACTACTAGGAGTTGGTAGATCGTGCTCTTATGATTGAAGGAAAGCAGAAGCAAATTGAGAACCGCAAGAGTAAGTATGGACAAGGAAAGTACACTTCAGGAGCTCAGCAGAAGCCACGTTTTACCCCTAGACCGGGAGGACATTTTCAGCATACCCATGGAGGAGGTAGCTCGCACAATCACAATGGCACCAAGAATGGTAATGGCAATGGAGGAAGCAACGGCCAGAACCGCACCAACCCATCAACCCCAGCCAAGAAGGACCGAAGCCAAGTCACTTGCTTTAAGTGTCAGAAGACCGGACATTATGCCAATGAATGTCCTGAAGGCCAAAATGGCAATGGAAGTTCTGGAAAGAAGCCGAGCCCTTTCAACAGGGGACAGGTGAACCACGTTAGCGTGGAGGAGGTTGAAGCTCAGCCCGATGCAGTAATAGGTAAGTTTTTGGTTAAGTCATTTACTACACACGTTCTTTTTGATACTGGTGCATCGCATTCATACATCTCAAGGGGATTTGTGGACAAGTATAACCTATCAACCCAAGCCCTTAGGTCACCCATGTTAGTAACCTCGCCTGGAGCAGAGTATGTGGCTAGTCTATGGTGTGATCAGTTACCATTAAGGATTGGTAACTATGTTTTTCCCTCAGACCTAATAGTATTGGAATCTCAAGGATTGGATGTGATATTAGGCACGGATTGGTTATCAAAGTATGAAGGGAATATTGAATGTGCTAGTAAGTCAATTTTGCTTACCATCCTAGAAGGGAGAAGGATCAAGTATGTATCCCGACATGTGCCAAAGAGGACTCAAGTAAATTGCCTAACAGGAGTTGTGCAGGAGGAAGTAGCAGTGGTAAGGGATTTCCCTGAAGTATTTCCAGAAGAGTTGCTAGGCATGCCACCGGATAGAGATATTGAATTTTTGATTGAGCTATTGCCAGGCACAGGGCCAATATCAAAGAGACCATATAGGATGCCAGCAAAGGATTTGGTGGAAATTAAGAAGCAGATTAAGGAGTTACTGGATAAGGGATATATCCGCCCAAGTTCTTCGCCTTGGGGATCGCTAGTACTACTAGTGGAGAAGAAGGATGGATCGTTAAGGATGGTTGTTGATTATCGATGATTGAATGAAGTAACAATCAAGAACAAGTACCCACTACCGATGATTAATGATCTGTTTGATCGATTGCAAGGAGCTAAGGTATTTTCCAAGATCAATTTGCGATCAGGATACCACCAGTTGAAGATTCGAGAACAGGATATTCCGAAGACAACTTTTACCACCAGGTATGGGCTGTATGAGTATACCGTTATGTCATTTGGTCTGACTAACGCACCTGCCTATTTTATGAACATGATGAACAAAGTGTTTATGGAGTTCTTGGATAAGTTCATCGTAGTGTTCATTGATGATATCCTGGTTTATTCGAAGAATGAAGAGGAGCATAAGGAGCATTTGCATTTGGTACTTGGAAAGCTCAGAGAACATCAATTATATGCCAAGTTCAGCAAATGTGAGTTTTGGTTGAAGGAAGTAGGATTCCTCGGACACGTTATATCTGGAGAAGGTATAGCAGTTGATCCCACTAAAGTTGATACCGTGACCAAGTGGGAAGCCCCAACAACAGTTGGAGAGATCCGGAGTTTTCTTGGACTCGCAGGATACTACCGGAGGTTTATTGAGAATTTCTCAAAGATTGCGAAGCCTATGACTAAGTTGTTAAAGAAAGATACCAAGTTCATATGGACAGAGAAATGTGAGGCTAGTTTCCAGGAGTTGAAGAAACGCTTGGTTACCTCACCAGTGTTGATTTTGCCAGACCAGACCAAAGATTATGAGGTGTATTGCGACGCTTCACGTCGAGGGCTTGGAGCAGTGCTTATGCAGGACGGGAGAGTTGTTTCATATGCCTCAAGGCAACTAAAGACTCATGAGTTGAATTATGCCACGCGTGATTTGGAGTTAGCAGCCGTAGTGCATGCTTTGAAAACATGGAGGCATTTCCTCATTGGAAATCATTGTGAGGTGTACACAGATCATAAGAGTTTGAAGTACATTTTCACCCAGAAGGAGTTGAATCTCAGACAAAGGAGATGGTTGGAGCTCATCAAGGATTATGATATGAAATTGCATTATCACCCCGGAAAGGCTAATGTAGTAGCTGACGCATTAAGCCGTAAGAGCCATGTCAATACGTTAATGACGGGAGAAATACCCAAGGAGTTAGCAGAAAATCTTCATGAACTATGTTTGGAAATAGTTCCGAGAGGCTATGTAGCAGCATTGGAGATTCAGTCTATATTGATGGATAAAATCAGAGAAGCTCAAAGGACTGACAAGGAGATCGCTTCTATTAAGGAGAAACTTAGCAAAGGAAAGGCTAAAGGATTTCGTGAGGATGAGCACGATACCCTATGGTTTGAAGACCGTGTTTACGTACCCAATGACCCGGAGATCAGGAAGTTGATACTGCAAGAGGCACACGACTCACCGTATTCAATTCACCCAGGAAATACCAAGATGTACTTGGATCTGAAGGATATTTTCTGGTGGACCGGAATGAAGAAGGATATTGCGGAGTATGTAGCAGTTTGTGATGTATGTCAGAGAGTAAAGGCAGAGCATCAAAAGCCAGCAGGATTGTTACAACATTGCCGATACCCGAATGGAAGTGGGATAAGCTAGGCATGGATTTTATCACAGGATTACCCAGGACTCGTTTAGGCTATGACTCGATTTGGGTTGTAGTCGATCGATTGACGAAAGTAGCTGATTTCATCCCAGTAAAGACCACTTACACCAGTGCTAAGTTGGCAAAGATATACATGACCAGGATCGTATATGTGCATGGAGTTCCAAGGAGTATCGTATCAGATAGAGGAACCCAGTTTACCTCAAAGTTCTGGAAATAGTTGCACGAAACTTTGGGTACCAGGCTAGAGTTCAGTACAGCTTTTCATCCACAGACAGATGGACAGACCGAGAGAGTCAATCAAATTTTGGAGGATATGCTGAGAGCTTGTGCGCTAGATTATGGATCTAGTTGGGACGATAATTTGCCATATGTGGAGTTCTCTTACAACAACAGTTACCAAACCAGTTTAAAGATGGCCCCTTTCGAAGCTTTGTACAGAAGGAGGTGCAGGACACCGTTGTCATGGGACGAAGTTGGAGACCGCCAGTTGTTTGGACCCGACTTGATTAAAGAGTCTGAACAGAAGGTGAAGTTGATTCACGATAGGCTCAAGATAGCCCAGTCCAGACAGAAAAGTTATGCAGATACTAAACGCAAGGAGACAGTTTACGAAGTCGGAGATAGAGCTTATCTTCGAGTATCTCCACTTCGGGGAACAAAGCGTTTCGGAGTTAAAGGGAAGTTAGCACCACGATTTGTAGGACCATATCGAGTTTTGGAGCGTATGGGAGAAGTGGCCTACAAGTTGGAATTGCCTGAAGGATTGTCAGGAGTTCATGATGTGTTCCACGTTTCTCAGTTAAAGAAATGTCACGCGGAGATGGCTGACATATCGTTGAGAGACACAGTGCCTTTGGAAACTATTCAGTTGGATAACGATTTGACCTACAAGGAGAAACCAATTAAGATCCTCGAGTTTGCCAGCCGAGTTACCCGCAACAAGGTTATCAAGTTTTGCAAAGTTCAGTGGAGCCACCACACAGAGGATGAAGCCACCTGGGTAAGAGAGGAAGATTTGCTCAAGGACCACGCTCACCTATTTTCTAGCCAACCCAAATCTCGAGGGCGAGATTCATCTTAAGGGGGTAGGTTTGTAACATCCCAAATTTTCAATTTGGAATGTTATACATTAGATCATCCTTGCATACCATATTTTATTTTGCATTTTGGTTGATCCTAGAAATTCTACGCAACTCAATGACCCACGGAGAGAGTTGGGGATTTCGTTATTTTCATATTTGAGTTTTCTCAAATTTTGAGAATAGGATCATTTGATTTTATTTATTTTATCATCAATTATTTCTATTACAAAAATATGAGAGATGGAATAAAATGACTTTCCCAAAATAAAGAAATATTGAGGATTTAATAATAAAATCAAATAAGATTTTATTTCAGAGTTTTTCGGTGTTTTATTTGAATTAGGAAAAATGTGCGTTTTTCAAAATTGCATTTAGGTCCCAAATAAATGTTCACCTTGTGTGGCTTGATTTTAGAAGCCCGTGAAAATTTATTTCGGAATTTTTGGAGTCCGTTTAGTATTTCTTTTTATTTTTTCTTCTGCGCATAATTATAAAAAACCGCGCGCCGACCTACGGGTCGTGTCCGACCTGGACACCGGCCCGGGCAGGCTTTAAAAGTCGGGGAGAGGCCCAGTCGGGAGAGCCAGCGCCCAGGCCTGAAAACCCTAGCCGCTCCCGCCGCCGCCGCCGCCCCGCCGCCTCGAAATCCGCGCCGTTTTTTTTTGTTTTTTGCGAAAAATTGTTCGGTTTTTTCGTCGATTTTTTTTAGTTTCGTTTTTTTTAAATAGATCGGTTTTCCGGTTTATTTAATTTAGCGAGCGTTCGTCGTTTTTTTTCTTTTTCTCGGATTAAATCCGCGATTTTTCTGATCGCGATTCCTGATCCGATTTTCGTTTTAGTATAACTTTTCGCTCGTTTATCGGAATCAGGCGATTCAAGCGCCTGGAGTTTCATCTCGAAACCCTCTATCCGTTTAACCAACTTAAACAAGATTTTGCTACTATAAAATTTGCCCTAGATCCAGATTAGTAGAACGAAGTTGTTTTCTTTCACTGTTTGACTTTCGTTGCTTCGTTCGATTTGATTCTTTTTGCCAACCGGAGTTCTTAAGTTGAACCTTCTGGTTAGATCTCTTATTTGAGTTTTACATGTGCATTAGATGAGTTCTTATTGTATGCTTGTTTGTTGTTTGCGATAGAGTACCCGGAGTGCGCCGCTTGTTACTTCGAATCACTAGGTTTCCCGGATCATCAGCAAGGCAAGTAACACTTTGATCATACATTTTCTACTACCCAGTTTTATTGCATTAGATCAAATCCTCACACATTGCATGATCAGGATTCTAATTAAATTGTGGGATGGGAAGTAGTTGAGGTAGTATATATTACCTGTTTATTATCAAACCTTTGGGAGTTACTTCCATGTTTGCTTATTATGCCATGCTATGCTAGTAGACGTGGATTGGGTGAGTGATATCCATGACAGATGTGAGTTTGTTAATTAATGGTTTATCTAAGGTGGCAACTTAAACACACATTTGGGTGGATTGAGGCACCTGGGTATTCCAGGACTTGCCTGTTTTCTTTTGGACCGCCACCCAGGCTCAAAGGGATCATGAGACTATTCATACTAGAAACTTCTGTGTGCAGCCACAAGCTATTATGGGCTCTAGCATAGTTGACTAAGTCATGCGAACTCTTATAGTGGTAGACTAGCAAATGTAGGGGATGTAGGTGGTACGGTCTACCCGATTGTAAGGTGCTAGCGCTTCTGAAAGACTATGTCTTGGTCATCCGTTTCTCAAACACCATGTAGTGCGAGAAACCAAACGGAGGCGATCGAGTCTTGTGGGGAAAAGTGCGCAAACCTCTGCAGAGTGTAATAAACTAATCATGGTTAGCCATGTCCCTGGTTATGGACATCTTGAGTATCTAGTACCTGGATTATCATGTGAATCTCAACATGTTACTCTAAATTAATTTTGTTGGGTTATGTTTAATGATGATGTTTAATTGGGATTGAGAATGCTGTCAACCATTCTCAATGTTTAACAACTACCATGATAGTTAAATAAATTTTATTCCTTTGAAGTAGGGAAAATTGGCTTTACGCAAAACTGTAACCATAGAGCTTTCCACCAGCCAAATATGCATATAGTATAGCTCTTTCATTCCATTACTCTCTATGTGTTACATTGCCAGCATATTCCATGTGCTGACCCATTTCGGGCTGCAACGTTAATGTTGCAGACTTTTCAGACGACGATTAAGGAGTTTTAGGTCGTGGTCCTATACTCAGTGATGCCATTGGAGTTGATGGACTCACTTATCTTCCAAGCCTTCCGCTGTTATCGTTATTAGATGGCCTTAGGCCATATTTATTGTAATAAGTTCTCTATTGAGACACTCGATGTAATAAGTGTGTGATTGCTACTCTGCTATAAATCCTCCGAGTACTGTGTGGTGTCAGCATTACTGATCCAGGGATGACACCGGAGCATAGAGATCAGATTGTTTGAGGTCTGGTCGCTACAATTCGGCTGCGTTGTTGGAGTCTGTGTACATTATATGGAGTACGTATTGAACTGTGTCTCCTGTGGGTGATGTCAAAATGACGCCAGCCCCTAGACCGGCCAACATTTTGGAGCCGTCGAAGTGCATGACCCAATTTGAATATGTGACGTACTCTTTAGGGAGTTCGACCTCCATCCATTCTGCGACGAAGTCGGCCAAAACTTGCGACTTGATAGCTCGTCGTGGCTTGTAAGTTATGTCGAACGGGAGGAGCTCAATAGCCCATTTTGCAATCTGGCTTGTCGCGTCGCGGTTGTTTATAATATCATTAAGTGGCACTTCCGAGGCTACTGTTATTGAACACTCTTGAAAGTAGTGTCGCAGCTTCCGGGATGCCATAAATACCGCGTACACAATCTTTTTATAATGCGGGTACCGTGACTTGCACGGAGTAAGGATAGTGGACACATAGTAGACCGGCTTTTGAAGGGGGAATTTGTATCCGTCCGTTTCTCGTTCGACGACGAGCACTGCGCTTACGACCTGATGGGTTGCTGCAATGTATAATAGCATTGGTTTGCCAATGTTTGGCCCAGCCAGGATTGGGTTTGTTGCCAAGATGGCTTTTATTTCGTCGAGTCCGGCCGTGGCTGCATCCGTCCACTCGAAGTGTTCGGTGCGCCGAAGGAGGCGGTAAAGGGGTAGGGCCTTTTCTCCTAAGCGGGAGATAAAGCGGCTTAGAGCCGCAACACATGCGGTTAATTTTTGTATTTGTTTGAGGTCCTTCGGGATATCCAATTGTGACAGAGCTCGGATCTTGGCTGGATTTGCTTCAGTTCCTCTACCGGATACAATGAAGCCCAAGAGCTTTCCGGCTGGAACGCCGAAAATGCATTTTTCCAGGTTGAGCTTGATGTCGTATGTTCGGAGGTTATCGAATGTTAGCCTCAAGTCGTCTACTAGAGATTCGACATGTCTTGTTTTAACGACCACATCATCTACATATGCCTCCACTGTTTTGCCGATCTGGTTTGCCAGACATGTCTGAATCATGCGCTGATATGTTGCGCCGGCGTTTTTGAGCCCGAAGGGCATTGTGTTGAAGCAGAATGGGCCGTATGGTGTGATGAACGCCGTTGCGGCTTGGTCTGACTCTTCCATCTTTATTTGATGGTAGCCAAAGTATGCGTCGAGGAAACACAACGAATCGTATCCTGCGGTAGCGTCGATAATTTGATCGATGCGGGGGAGAGGGAAAGGATCCTTTGGGCAAGCCTTGTTAAGGTCTTTGAAATCAACGCACATGCGCCAGGATTTGTCCTTCTTTGGTACCATCACCAGGTTTGCTAGCCAGTCCGAGTGTTTTATATCTTTGATGAATCCGGCCTCCAATAGCTTGGCTAGTTCCTCTCCCATGGCATGTCTCTTAGGTTTGGAAAAACGCCGAAGAGCCTGTTTGACTGGCTTGAATCCTTTTAGGATATTTAAGCTGTGTTCGGCCAGCCTGTGTGGGATTCCTGGCATGTCTGAAGGGTGCCAGGCGAAAATGTCCCAGTTCTCTCGTAGGAACTCTCACAGTACGGCGTCTACATCAGGATTTAACTGTGCTCCGATGGAAGCTGTTTTATGGGGGTCCGTTGGATGGACCTGGAATTTGACTATTTTGTCCGCCGGTTTAAAGGAGGTGGACTTGGATCTTTTATCGAGTATCACATCGTCCCTATTCACCATGGAGCGCAGCGCAGTCAGTTCGTCAGCCGCTAGGGCTTTGGATAGCGCCTCGAGGGCCAGTGCGGCTGTCTTGTTTTCGGCGCGGAGTGCTATGTCCGGATCACTAGCGAGAGTGATGATTCCGTTAGGCCCGGGCATCTTGAGCTTCATGTACCCATAATGGGGTATTGCTTGGAAGACTGTAAACGCTTCCCGCCCTAGCAGAGCGTGATATCCGCTACTGAACGGGGCCACCTGGAACGTGACCTCTTCGGACCTGTAATTATCCGGCGTGTCGAACACCACATCTAGTGTGATTTTTCCTGTACAGCGTGCTTCCCGACTAGGGATTATTCCTCTAAAGGTTGTGCTGCTTCGCTCAATGCGGTTCCAGTCTATTTCCATTTTTTGAAGGGTTTCCTCATAAATGAGGTTCAATCCGCTGCCGCCATCCATGAGTACCTTGGAAAGACGAAAGCCGTCCACTATTGGACTGAGGACCAATGCGGCTGGTGCTCGGGCTGTTCGGAATTTAGGTTCATCACTGGCGTTAAAAGTAATAGCCGTGTCCCTCCATGGGTTTATTGTTGCTACTTGGTAGACTTCGGCAAGGCTGCGGAGTGTTCTTTTTCGCATATTATTTGATGCGAAAGTCTCGAAGACTGTTAATACCGTACTGGTGTCTCTGGGGTGGCTTTCTGTGGCTTCTAGAATTAGAAGATCTTCACCAATTTTTGCCACCTGCCGGAGTATCCAACATGCTCTAAGGCTATGAGTTGGTGTGGCGCCCTCTGCACTGTGAATTTTACAGGGTCCATTAAGCCATCCTTCCAGCACGTTTCCGTGCCCTGTAGAGGGCTTTTGCTTTTTGGTATTGAACCCGGGTGTCTGGCGATGATGCACCCTTTTATTTCGGACTGGGTTTGTATTCAAGGCCGGATTGTCCCAAAATTTTATTTCGGTTTTCCAGGCGCTTTCCATCGCACAGTACTTTCTTACTATGGACGCCAAGTCAGCGAAGCGTGTAATATCATGGCGACTTATGGCGTTGAGGATTCCCTTGTCTGTGCAATTATTGTAGAAGAATGAAATTGCGTCTTCCTCGCGGCAGTCCTTTATCCTGTTCATAACCAGGAGGAATCTGGCCCAGTAATGATGTACTGCTTCTTTGGGCTCTTGCCTAATTTGGGATAGATCGCTTATGTACGGGTGGGTGGGTGGAATCATATCCGAAACCTCACCCAATCTGAGACCCAGGGGCCAAGGAGTTTCCGAACTCGGAAGTTTGGATTCTTGGATGCTGTCCAATGAATCTAGCCCGTCGCCTGACTTTAAGTTCAGGTCTTGAGTGATGTCCTCCCCTCCGCGGGTATCCGGCTTGGAGGGATCGGGAATCCGGACATAGCTAGTCCTTAAGATAGATGAAGGGTCGCCGCACTGTCCCTCTACCATGGCAACGTGATGGGTGACCTGGGGAGAGTTAATCTCTCTCAGATCGGGTTTAGGCCCAATCTGGTCGTAATCCGTAGCGACTCCCAGGGCGGCAAAGCGATCCAAGAGCTCGTTTAGGGAAGAGAGCTCCATTGGATCTAGCTGCTCAGCGAATTCCGAGCTGACGTGAAGATTGCTTTTGATGACCCAAGAGGTCATCGTCGGCGCAGCAGCTGAACGGGCAGTCATAAGGAAACCACCTAGCCTGAGAGTCTGGCCGATAGCCAAAGCTCCCTTAGCAACGGTGTCGTCTTTAAAGACGGGATGAGGCATCCTTCCTGATGGCGACGACACAGAGGAACTCTCAATGAAAGCACCAGTGTCGGTGTCAAAACCGGCGGATCTCGGGTAGGGGGTCCCGAATTGTGCGTCTAGGTGGATGGTAACAGGAGGCAGGGGACACGATGTTTTACCCAGGTTCGGGCCCTCTTGATGGAGGTAAAATCCTACGTCCTGCTTGATTAATATTGATGATATGGGTAGTACAAGAGTAGATCTACCACGAGATCAGAGAGGCTAAACCCTAGAAGCTAGCCTATGGTATGATTGTTGTTCGTCCTACAGACTAAAACCCTCCGGTTTATATAGACACCGGAGAGGGCTAGGGTTACATAGAGTCGGTTACAATGGTAGGAGATCTACATATCTGTATCGCCAAGCTTGCCTTCCACGCCAAGAAAAGTCCCTTCCGGACACGGGACGAAGTCTTCAATCTTGTATCTTCATAGTCCAAGAGTCCGGCCGAAGGTATAGTCCGGCTATCCGGGCACCCCCTAATCCAGGACTCCCTCACTTGGTATGAAAGATATGGCATCTTTGGTCTTCTTCTTGGTGATGTTGGAGAGTCAAGACCTTGGAGACAACGAGAGCGGGACTTGAATCTTCATCACAAAAGACTTGTTCTTCTTCATCGTTCACTTGCCAGTGCATGGTGACTTGCTCGAGGGCGTCCATTTCTCCTTCACTCATTGAGTCATAAGTGTCGTCGCCGTTGAGGGTCATGGTCCGCTTGTTGGTGCACTCATAGGACTTGTGGCCTCGGCCTCCGCATGTGAAGCATTTGAAGGAACTTGTCTTGACGTTATCATCGGTGTGGGTTGATGATGATGAAGCTATCGGCTTGAAGTTGCTTGTAGTAGGAGGATGACTTGGGGTTGACGAAGCTTTCTTGGAACTCGACTTGTCAACGTTGCTTGTAGAAGGTTTGGTAGACGGTGTTGGAATCGTTGAAGCCTGGGTGTTGGAGAAGCCGTATGACTTGGATGAGAACTTGGCATACTTGTAATCGTCTTGCACTTGACGTTCCGATTTTGTAGCTTGATGCACTAGCTCGATGAGGTTCGAGTATGGTTGGAAGTCGGCAATCTTCTTGATAGGATGGTTGAGTCCATTCAAGAAACGTGCCATAGTTTGCTCATCATCTTCCGTGACATTGGCTCTTATCATGGCAATCTCCATCTCCTTGTAGTACTCTTCAACGCTCTTGGTTCCTTGCTTGAGTAGTTGGAGTTTCTTGAAGAGGTCGCGGTTGTAGTAGGTAGGAACGAAGCATGCTCACATGACATCCTTCATTTGCGCCCAAGTAGTGATGGGTGGTTCACCCCTTGCCTCGTGGCGCTCGATAACTTGTTCCCACCAAATGAGGACATAGTCTTGGAACTCAAGGGATGCCATCGCGATCTTCTTCTCTTCATCGTAGTTGTGCAAGCGGAAGATTTTGTCGACCTTCAATGCCCATGAAAGCTACTCTTCGGGATCGCTGCTTCCATTGAACTTGGGCATTGTGAACTTTAGCTTGTTGTAGCGTTGCTCTTCATTGTGTTGGGGTCGGGGATGATGACGCCCGTGTTGTTGATGATTGTCAAGGTCGTGTTGCTCTTGGTGAGGAGGGTTGTCAACCTCGTGTTGCTCTTGTCGTGGAGGATTTCTATTGTCTTCATGCTCTTGTTGAGCGTGATGTCCTTGGGGAGCTTGTGGAGGGGCTTGTCGAGCTCGAGGAGGATCTTGAGGAACTTGACGATGCACGCGAGCTTGAAATCTTTGTTCGTGAGCTTCTTCGCGAAGTGCTTCTTCATGTTCACAAGCTTGTCGGCCTCGGTTGGCTACGGCTCGACTTGAATCTTGGAGGGCTTGTTGCGCCTCAAGTGCTTGAGCATCTCACAATCGTTGCGCTTGACATTGTGCCTCGGCATCTTGTGCTGCTTGGTGTAGACGCGCTCGTCCTTCCTCTTCATGTTGGCGTTGGCGTTGCCGTTCTCGTGCTAGAGCAAAAACCGTTTGGGTTTGCCGTTGACGGTGCTCTTGAGAGCCGGTGTCGCGTAGAGGATTGAGGCTTGCTTGACGATCATTGCGCGTGGCACGTCGAAGAGTGTTTGGAGTCGGTGTACTTGAGCCGGAGAGGGTGAAGTCAGAGTGTCGACTTGAGCGGCTCCTTATTGAAGAGGACGAAGTGGAAGAAGAGCGGTTGAGCAACAAAGCACGAATCTCGTCCATTCTTGCGTCATTCTCTTGCTTGTGATCATCGAGCTTGTGGATGAAGTAGTCCCTTGTACGTTGCTCGGAGAGTCGCAAGTCGGCGGCGAGGTTGTCGATGCGTTCACTCATTGCTTGTTGCTCTTGATGCAAAGCACGTTGTGCACCAAAGAGGTGGCTCTTGGTGACGTAAGAGTTCATGTCGTCGTCGTGCTCAATGAAGAGTGGGTTGGCAGAAGTACTTGGCCTATCCATCATTCCAAGAAAAAAATGCGAGTGGTAGAAAGAGAAGAACATATACCAAATGTACCTTGACCGAAGTTGAAGGTGGATCAATGATCACTCCAATGTGGAACAAGGAAATAGCACAATTGGTACCAGTTCTTGTCGGTTTCTCACACCTACACAAGTAAAAGCTTATGGTGGAGCTTGGTTAGGATGGTGGCACAAAATTTGATGCAATTGTAAGTGAGCTTCAATAATGTTGGAAAAGATACACAAGTTTGCAATGCAACAAGTAGACCAAGCAATATACGGTACACAAAAACACACACGCAAAAAGATAAGTGGGGTCGTGCAACCAAGGGTGAGCCAAAATGTGGAATCCACAAAAATGCTCTTGTTGCACAACACTAGAGATACGCTAGCACGATTGCACAATAGGCGGATACAAGACTTGTGCACAACCTACTAAGCAAAAATGCAACAACTTCTATCCCAAGTATGCTCTATGCAAGGTGTTTCTATGATATGATCCAAGATGATCTAGTATGACAATCTTAATGTTGTATGATGCTATTGTTCTTTCTTAAAAGCTCTTTGCTTATCTTTCCCTTTTGCTTAAAATCTTGTTTGGCTCTTTTTTGTTTGAGCTCTTTTCTCATGCAATGCTTCACGAACCAAGATAGCAATTGTGTATGCGATGACAACCTTGTGACACAAGAGATGATACCAAGATATGCAACAATGATGTATGTATGCTATGGGAAGTATGATCACTAATGTGCACAAGTTGCGTTGTCGGCAATACTCAAAGGCTAGTCTCGATGGGTAAGCGACGCAAAGGAGTAGGGCTATGATGGCTATCCATGTAATGGCAAGAATGATATGTCCAATACCAATGTGAGGTTACCGTTTGTTGGTCCTTGTAAGTAAGAAACGGTTGATGGTGTCAAAATTGTGGCACGAATACCAAGATGTAGTCGAGGTGGTTGTTGTTGATGACGCGTCCGTGGCGAAGATGAGTGTCGGTGATGTTGATGTCGAACCGTACCTAAATAGCCGAAACACAAATAGGACACGGGACCGCAACTCAAATTCTCAAAGTTCAAAGTGGCAAAACACGTCGGAGTGCGAAACGGGTAGGCAAAGGTGGTGGTATGTGGAGGTGGTGATGGTGTATAGCGGTGGTGGGAGTGCGTATGCAGAAGTGGGGCGGTGGTGGTGACCAAAACTGAAGAAAATTCAGTTTCGTCAGGTAACTTCAGACGTCCGGGGTGGGCCGGTCGTCCGGTCGTCGGACACCCGTAAGCGGTCGGACGTCTGGTGCCTGGGCACTGTTCGGGCACGGGAAGAACTGCTTGTGGGCGGGGTGGACGAGGTGAAAGAGGTCAAATCCAGAGGATTTTGTGGATGGAAAAGGTGGGGAAAGGGGGGGAAGTTAGATCCACTCAAAACAAAGCAAATCCATGGATCAAATCCAACAAAATTTCAACACACCAACAAATCACAAAATATATATTTTTGGGGCTATTTTTGTGGGGAATTTTTGAATTAGGGATGAAATCAACAAAAACTAGGCTAGAAACACAACGAGGAGGCTCCGAAATCGTGATCAACGTGGCTCTAGATACCAAGATGATGTAGGGTAGAACCCTGGTGGCCCGATCTTTCACGAAAGGAGCGGATCCCGCGAAGAACACGGAGAACACGAGGGAAAACACGAGGAGAAACACAAGGGGAAACACGGGAGAAACACTAAACCAACAAGAAATAGTCACACATGTGCTAGATCCTCGAGTACATAAAAGGTCACACGATCCATGGTCAACTAGGGACGATACAAAGGTAGCCGGTCTTCTCCGTGAGGAGATCTTGATGTTCTTCTCCGCAAGGAGGTCTTGAATCCAAAAGGATATTCTCCGAAGAGGGGCCGCAGTCTCTCTCGTGGAGTAGATCTGATGTGGATGAGCAATGCTCTATCTCTAATAT